>NW_006776053.1:1425972-1477486 GCF_000442215.2 Lipotes vexillifer
CGCTCTTCCTCTCTACCCCTCAGCCTCCGTGCTGACGTTTTGACAATGGGGCTATTTGTGTCTGCAGCAGGGACCACCTAGATGCTGATAAAGCAGGGAGGAAGCCTAGTGCCTTGACCCGGAGCTGGCTTCCTGCTCATTCGTGTGCCAATTCCACAGTAAGAATGAATCCTGTTTGGGCAGTGGCACGGAAGGTCTAGATCCTGTACTTACTGTATCTCCTAGAGACCCTGCCTAACAATGGGTGATGTCACCGGCCCTAGGTTCTTGTGCCAAGCCAGCATCAGAGGCATTTAAAAGGAAGCAAAAATAACAAAATTCACAAAATGTTAGAAACAGCATGCCCTAAGGTCAATGCCCCGGTGACCAACCATCCCAGTTTGCCCAGGACTGAAGGGTTTCCCAGGATACAGGACTTTCAGTGCTAACACTGGGAAAGTTCCATCACACTGTGATGAATTGGTCACCCTGCTTTGGGGCCTGAGAACCTCTCCCTGCCCACACACAAAGACCAATGAGTGAGAGGGACAGGGATGGAAAGCTGACTTCCCCAGGGAGCGCACCGTTGTAGTCCACCCCCAGGGGAGAGTGTACAGGAGTTTGGGAAGTAGAACAGGAATCCAACCTATCAGGCTGGGCTTCAAGCCTGCAGGGGAGCTAGAGAGCTGAGTGGGGAAACTGAGGCACACCCCAGTCATGGATGTAACTATGGGAGGAAAGCTGTGACTTCATGAGCACCTGGGACGCAGGGCCAGGAGCAACGTGGCCATTACCGGCCTCCACATGCTGAGCCTCCTGACGCCCCGCAACATCCCTTCTACCATCCTCCAAATCTGAGACTTCCCTTCTCCCCCAGGACACAGTTGGAGGGAAAGGCAAAGACAACAACAAATATGGCAGCACGCAGAAGAGCTTTGCAGACAAGGGCCTCCCAAAACCTCCTAAGGAGAAGCTGCTGAAAGTGGAGAAGCTGAAGAAGGAGGGCAAAGGCAGACGCCCCCAGACCACAGGCAAGCCCCGGGCCCTGGCCCAGCAGCAGGCTGTGGTCCGAGGCATCACCTACTACAAGGCGGGCAGAAAGGAGATGACCGAGGCCATGGCTGGTGAGTTAGAGGAAGATTGGAACCTTGGGGAGTGGGGGCCCCTACAGGGACCCAGGGTCTTCTCTGCAGCCAGACTGCCCCAGATCTCAGCTCCATGGGTTACCTGTTGGTGCCCTTTGCTCGTCCATACAATGGGATAATCCCCCTCCTGGGATTGTTGTTGGGGATGAAATGATCAAATCAACACAAAGGGCCACTCAGTTCCTCTCCAGTAGTTATCGCTGTCTCCACCCTCACTGGCCTTTATCTTCTTCATTGAAAGGTGTGTGGAAGGTTCACTATGTACGTGCTGTACCTTCCGGACTTTCTGCCTAACACGGAGCTCACAGTCTAGTGGGAAAAAGCATACCCATAACCAGGCGGCTGCCTCTGGTGGGCGGGCGAAGGCAGGGACCAGACCAGGGTTCTGGGAAGTGACCTGGGGCCTTTGTGGCACCTCCCATTTCCAGACTGGCCTTGGGGTGGATGGCCTCTCCAGCACCTCCCACCCTTTTCCCCCCAAAGAAGAGCCCACAGACTCTTGTATCTTTCTTACAGCTCCCTGCGCGATCACAGTGAAGGACAACCAAATAATGAACCGAGAAACAAGAGACAAAAGTTCCAAGAGTAAAAAAAAAAAAAAAAAAAAAAGTTCCAAGAGTTCCCAAATTTCTGGGCCATCCCCACTGGTGTGGCTCCTGGTTCTTCCCCTGAGCCCCTCCCCAGATGCCTGCTCTCCTCTGATGTCCCTGAGAGGTGTCCCAAGCCTGCTCCCCCTTCCAGGGTCCTGCTGACCACCTCCTCCAGTGAGGTTCTCTGCCCAGCCCACGCCCAAGGGGGCCAGGGGTAGAACTGTGAGGGACCACAGTCTCCCAAGAGCTCCCTCAATTCTTGGCCTCTCAGGGCTCAGGGGCCTCTTCTCCCAGCTCCTGGTGCCAGCTACTGGCTCTGAGTCCTGCCAGGTCAGCCTAGCCATGGCAGAGAGCCTCTGACCCCTGGCCAGGGCTCTGCCCAGGAAGAGCTGCAGGCATCTGACTCTGCCAGTGAGGACCGTGGGAACAAGCCCCTGCCCTGGCAGGCTGCCAAGACTGGGCCCCACTGAGGCCTGCTGACCAGAGGGGGTGCCCGCATTCCCGAGACACTCCAGGGGCTGCTCCACAGCAGGGCCTGGCTAAACCCCCGTGCAAAGAGGAAGCCCAGCAGGGAGAGAAAAGGAAGAAGCCAGGTGATTGTCTTGGAGTCAAGGGGCCTCAGTGCATCTCTGGGGGCCACACCATCACGGTAACAACAGCACCATTCCTTTGTCTCTGGCATCACAGCCTGCTGAGTCCTTTCACACATGCTGTTGCCCTTGATCCAGCAGAGGAAACAAGCTCAGAGAGGCGAAGTGACAGCCTCCAGGTTTCACGGCGAGTTAGTGGGACTGGAACCCAGAGGCTGAGGAGTTTTTGTCCCCTGCTCTGTGCCACTGAATCTTTCCCTCCCCAGACCCCATCCATTCCAACCCAGGAAAGCGTGTGTCAGGGAGGTTGCAGAGATGGCCCCAAACCAGTCCCAGGGAGCTGAAAAAGCCCTCGTATCAGCAAAGCCCGTGCCAGCAGGAGGGGAAGAAGCGGGGGAGGGATGCCAAGAAAGCTGAGAGATGGGAGACAGGAGAGGAACAAGGGAGCAGGGGCAGAGAACTGGGGTCCAGAGGTGACGGGAAGCTGGCTGCACCTGCCCTTCCCTACCTGAAGTGGCAAATCCTGGGTGAGAGAAACTAGAGGGTGTTTCCAGGGCAGCGGACTAGGAGAAAGTCTGTAATATGGGAGCAAGGGTTTCTGCCTCCTGGAATTGGATCCAGGAAATGAAAGAATTGGTACAAAAGGGACATTTAGAGGGGAAAGGGG
The DNA here is from genome assembly GCF_000442215.2 of Lipotes vexillifer. Classification (NCBI taxonomy): domain Eukaryota; kingdom Metazoa; phylum Chordata; class Mammalia; order Artiodactyla; family Lipotidae; genus Lipotes; species Lipotes vexillifer. The sequence goes on from NW_006776053.1 coordinate 1,428,944, forward strand.
TCTCACATCTGGCACCTCATATTTGCCAGGATCTGTGCAAGTGTCTTGTGCACATTTTCCTCTAATCAACACAAGAGCTTGACGTGATGGACCTCATGACTCATTTCACGGAAGGGGAAGCCGAGGCCCACTGAGGCAGGGGACTTGGCCGAGGCCACTCATCTGAGGGGCCTATAGCCAGTCTGCTGACCATGAAGCCTTCCCCACCTCCCACTTTTCGAGGCCTTTCACTCCTTAGGGGCCACCCGCACGTCTCCCCCATGGCCCCAGCGCTGGGACCCGGTGGGCCTGGACCCTGGGCAGCGGCAGTGCTGCTGGGATGTGAGCACAGGGTCTTCTCTCCACAGACAACGCCCTCAAGGGCACTTCCTGGCTGGAGCAGCGGCCGCCCCGGGTGGAGGGCAGGCAGCCTGAGCCCAACTCAGCAGAGCGTGACGAGACTGGGCCCAGGGCCTTTGAGGGAGCGGACTTGGCCCCTGGCACCCCTGCCTCGGATCCCACCCCCACCCCTACCCTGACTCCCATCACCAGTCCCCTGCCCACCATGCCACCTTCACGCCCAGAAGTCCCCAGCCAAGGTGAGTAAGCCTCACAGCGGTCAGCAAACTACAGCCCGTGGGCCAAACACAGCCTATAGCCTGTTTTTGTACAGCCCTTGAGCTAAGAATGGTTCTTACATTTTTTAAGGGTTGTTAAAGAATATGGGACAGAAGTATGTGGTCTGGAAAGTCTAAAATGTTTGCTATCTGATCTTTACAGAAAAAGCTTGAAAACATTAACAGTGAAACAGGTAGTGTTTCCAACAAATTCTTATTAAAACGTCACCTAGAACCCCATCATCAAATCCAGCAACTATTTTCACTTCTGTATTTCCTCTGTCTAGTCTTTGGCCCTGTTTTTATCTCCACGTTTATAGTTTTGGCTTGTGTCTTTGGTAGAAATCTTCCTCATTAAGTCATCGATCGAGCCCGTCCTTCTGGAGAGCATCTTGGCTACCTGTGATAACAAGACAAAACCATTCCCTACTTTGGTCCACGTGCATTCCACTTCTAGGAATCTCTTTCCTAAAGGATCCATCAGATATGTGAACAACAGCTGCAGCTTAACTGGTTTCCTTGCAGCCTATTTCTAATGTCAGAAAACTGAAAATAATCTAAAGGCCTAACACTGAGGGGACTGGTTAAATAAATTCAAGGGCGCAGCTGTCTGGCGGCCTGGTGGAGCCTTGAGATCACATCATTAAAAGGCCATTTAATGATGTGAGAGATTGCTCAGTGGAAGGAAAAAACAGAATACCTAAAACTGTATATTCAGAAGAATCATGTTTTTTTTTTTTAAGTATGTCTGCGTGACTATACATTCAGAGAAGAAAAAGGAAAGGAAGGAAATACAACATGTTTAAAAATTTCTTTGAATAATAGAATTTTGAATGATTTTTATTTTCTCCATTCTCCTTTTCTGAATGTTCTGTGTTTTCTACAATGATCAGACATTGCTTTGATCACGAAGAAAGAAAAAAGAAATACATAAGGCTGCAAACAAAACCTCAGGAGGGATTTAAGTAAGACCCAGATAACGTTCCCAGGACTGTTGCTCTGGCTCAGCGTCTGTGGGTCTGTGTACCAAATGCTGCACCCCTTGCTCCCCACAGGCAGAGGGGCGAGCTGCGAGGGCACCCTCCGGGCCGTGGACCCCCCTGTGAGACACCACAGCTATGGGCGCCATGAGGGAGCCTGGATGAAGGACCCCGCTGCGAGGGATGACAAGATCTATGTCACCAACTACTACTATGGAAACAGCCTGGTGGAATTCCGCAACCTGGAAAACTTCAAGCAAGGTCAGGGACCCCTGTGATGGGAAAGAGGCAGGTGTGGGTAGCTTAGGGAGGGTCCCCCGTGGAGACTTGGCCCTCCTTTGCCTTGTGGTTTCCTGTGGTCCAGACTTCCCCTGACTGGCCTAGCTCTGAATGGTCAGCCACCCCAAGAAGAGGAGTCTGGGGGCACCCCCTATGTGCTGGCCCCAGGCCAGAAGCTGGAATGCAACAGCAAACAAGATGGACCGTGGTCTTGCCCTCATGAGTGTAATTTACTGTCAAGGGTAACAATACTTAGAATTTCCACTTGTTGAGTGCTTATTATGTGCTAATCACCAGTGTGTATCAGCTCACGGTATCTTTGAGGTGGGGGTTATCACCCTGTTTTACAGATGAGCAGAGCCCCAGGCCTTACAGGACCTTCAGGTCTGGGCAGGGAAGGGCAGAAATTTGGTTATCAGATCTGGAACATGATGAGGGGAAAGGGTCATTTAGACATGAGCTGCCCTCCAGAAATGCACAATCTGATGTGCATGGCAAAGGCTTCAAGAAACAATTTCAATATAGTGCTAGAGGGAGGCCTCGGGGGCTATGGGAACCCAGCCTGGAGATCAGGAAGACTTTCCAGAGGAGGTGATGCTGAGGCATTCCCCAGGCAGATAGGATGGGAAATGGCAGTCTAGGCAGAGGGAACAGCATGGGCAAACGCCCTGAAACAAAGCACAGGGGCTGGTAACAGCCTGCATCTAAATCCTGGCTGTGCTGTTCCACAACCAGTGACCTTGAACCCTCTGAGCCTGTTCTCTCCCTGGCAAATGGGATAATAATAGTACCTCCTTCATGGGACTGTCTTGATGGGATCAGATAACTGGCCCAGCTCCAGGCCCATAGCTCACTCAGTATCCTTGCTGGGCCACCCAAGAGCCCTGGCCCCTGGCCTCCCTGGTCCCTGGGGTGGGCTAGGGTTTTTTCGGGAAGCTCTGGTGTGACCTTTCGCCCTCCGCACGCAGGCCGCTGGAGTAACATGTACAAGCTGCCCTACAACTGGATCGGCACAGGCCACGTGGTGTACCAGGGCGCCTTCTACTACAACCGCGCCTTCACCAAGAACATCATCAAGTACGACCTGCGGCAGCGCTTCGTGGCCTCCTGGGCGCTGCTGCCCGACGCGGTGTACGAGGACACCACACCCTGGAAGTGGCGCGGCCACTCGGACATTGACTTCGCCGTGGACGAGAGTGGCCTGTGGGTCATCTATCCCGCTGCGGATGACCACCACGAGGCCCAGTCCGAGGTGATCGTGCTGAGCCGCCTGGACCCCGGCGACCTGTCGGTGCACCGTGAGACCACGTGGAAGACGTGGCTGCGGCGAAACTCCTACGGGAACTGCTTCCTGGTGTGCGGCATCCTGTACGCCGTGGACACCTACAACCAGCGGGAGGGCCACGTGGCCTATGCCTTCGACACGCACACGGGCACCGACGCCCACCCGCAGCTGCCCTTCCTCAACGAGCACGCCTACACCACCCAGATTGACTACAACCCCAAGGAGCGGGTGCTCTATGCCTGGGACAACGGTCACCAGCTCACCTACACCCTCCACTTCGTGGTCTGAGGGAGACCTGGGCTCACGGGAGAGGAGTGGCCGTGGGCATGGGGGGCTCCCCACAGTGACTCCTGCAAGGGACTCCCTCAGCAAATATTTATTTACTGGGCCCAGGCCTGGAGCTAGGTGCTAGGCAGTGGGCACAGCCAGCGTCAAGCTTCCTCAGCACTCAGTGGAGTAATAATCACTTCCACTTGCACAACACTGCCAAGAGCTGCATGTGCACTAACCCACTTCATCCTCCTGACACCCTTGGAGGTAGAGACAGTTAAACCCATTTAACAGGTGAGGACACTGAGGCCTCACTTTGGATCTGGCAAGCCCATTTTACAGATGACACCTGACCATGCTCTACCCTAACCTCTCCCCTACCTCCAACCCTCTCCCCTCTCCCCTCATTTCTCTTGTTCTCTCAAGTCTATCTCCCTTCCCCGGGGCTACTCAAAACCAGAGGCCTTTGGGACCAACACACTAGTGTTGGGTGGAGGCCCAGCTCTGCGTGCCACCCCAGGCCCCTGTTCTGACGGAGCTGTTGGTGGCCCTGGGGCTTTGGGCCCTTTGGCTAATGGGCTAATGTCCTTGTTCCATGCCTTTGGCCAGCCCCCCATCCCCACCCCACCCGCTGTCTGACCACATTCCAAACCTCCACAGTCATCCAGCCACTGAGCAGAAACCACACCCCGAGAAAAAATACCAGCCCCCGTTCCAAGACCCCCCCCACCCCGTACTCATTTTTATTTTCTCTTATTCTTCATCAGTGCCGTCATTTGTTTCTGCAGCAGCAGCAGCTGAGAAGGCTGCAGGCAGCTGCCTGCCAGCATTAACTCTACCAGGGTGGGGAACTGGGCCAGGCCCCGAGGCTCCCTCTCCACCCAGAAGTGCTGGCTTTGGTCACATACCCAGGCTGTGGGACCTCTCCCCAGTCCCTCCGAGAGCCTTTGCACCTGGGGTCCACCTCATCCTTTCTCTCTGGGCCTTTGAACCCACAACCTATACGCACTCAGGGATACCTCCAGGTCGGCCACGAGCAAGACCCTAGGCCTGAGGCTGGGTGGCACCAGGATGAGACAGGTTTCTCCTTCCTTGTCAGTCCTAACCTGGTCATTTGGTGGGCTGGCCTGGGGGACTGGGGGAGGCTAAGGTATGGGCAACCAGGTCCAGAGGAGGCTTCGGACCTTCTGGGTGCAGGGAGGGGTCAGAGGTGAAAGCTGGGAGGGAAGGAGAAAGGGATCTGTGGATCAGACTTTTCCTGGCTTCAGAGATAATGGTGCCAGGGCTGCCCCGAGCCCAGGACTTGGGGCTGAGGGTGCACAGGTGGGCTCCCCCGAGCCTCAGACCCAGCAGCCCTGGGGACAAGACCTTCAGGCCTGCCCCACATCTGCTTTGAACAGTACTTTTAGAACTGGAAGAAGTTCTCCGGTCTGACTCCCAATATCTACAAAAGAGAAACAGGCCCAGAAAGGTTTAGAGAACGGCTCAGGGCCACACTGGGAACAGGACCCAGCTGATCTCCTCTCAGAAGGGCTTTGTCTTTATCCTTTATTCTCCACGCTCAGAGGCAGCTAGGCAATAGACCACCCAGCACCCAAGTCATCCCAGCACCTTTGAGGGGTGTTTACTGCGGATCTCTACACAGCCCCGGACCCTGCTTCTTTCATCCTGTCCCCATGCCAGCTCCCAGGTATCTGTATATATGAACACCCAGCTGCCATGTTGGGAAATTCAGCTGCATACCCAAGAGTGTAAAGAAATGCATTTTGTGCAGAATACATTTCTTTCAGGCATTGTCAGGTGATGTTGTTTTGTTTAAGCCGTAACTCACTCCCGAAGTAAAGGGGAATGATGACGCCCAGCCAAGCAAGGCCTGACTCATAGTGGTGGACACATCCAGCCTCCCCTGCCCAACTGAACTCTGAGGGCTCCACTTAGAAACTCTTCAGGGGGCTGCAAGTCCCAGCGTTTCCCTTGGCCCTGGGTGTGGGTTTTAGAAGACTCTGTCTTTCGTGATATCACAGCCCAACCACGTGAGAAATGTTCAGGCTTCTCTCTCCCCATTAGTCTTAGAAAAGGGAAAGTTAGAATGGACCAATTTTGGAAAAGGACAAGCAAAATGGTTTTCTCGGGGAGAGGATGCTGGCTGCAGCCTCTAAACATTCACTAAGCCCCTTCTGTTTTCAGGCCCTTGTATGTGGGTTATGTTGTAGGTACAATTATTTTCCTCATTTTACAGATAGTCAAACTGGAGCCCAGAGAGGTTAAGTGGAGGCAGGGTCAAGTGGAAAGCCAGGTTTCCAAATCGGTAATATAACCTGAGCATCAACAGTGGGCTAAGCAAGCCATGTGCATATTCTTGCATCTTCACAACAGTGGAAGGTATGTACTCTGAGTGTGTCCATTTTACAGACGAGGAAATGAGGTGAAGGGACTTACCCAAGCACAGCAGCTTAGCCTGTAGCACAGTCAGGTTTTCAGGGCTGGTCAGCGCATGTTCTTTGCCAACTCTGTGTCACTCTAGCAGCAGCCCCAGAAATGGTGGTCGTTGCTTTTAACCAGTGTAGCCAAGCCACGAATTGCATCTACATAGGAGACCCAAGAAGGAAGTTGGGGTCAGTTTATAAAGAGCCTTGAATGCCAAACCAGAGAAAAGAAAATTCCAAGACAACTGGATTTTGTTCTATCGGTGGCGGGAGGCAGGGGAGAATTTTTGTTGTGGGATTTATTACAGTTGGTAACAGGTACTTCAAACAAAAAAGGAGAGGACTAGCTGTCCCTACCAACCTCAGCTGTGACAGCAAAGGAAGTTGTCTCCGGTGTTTCTGAACAACATGCTACGTGAAGGGGCTTTGGCTGCCACCTTTAAGTCCTCCCAAGAGATTTCTAGACCTTAATATTGACTTTGCTCTGTCTGGGAGGCAGTCCTAAAGGTGAGGCTGGGGGTTTTTCCTGGGAATGACTTGAGGGCTACTGAAAGCCCGTATGTTCTAAAGCACCTTTTCCTCCATGACAGCACTGGAAACCACTCTGGTGTCAGGAGGACACAGCACTGGATGGTTGTCAGGGAGCCCTGGATAGGAGTTAGGGAGAACTAGGTTAGAATCCAGCTATGCTTCTGACATGCTGCACAGAGGGGACAGATGTCAACTCCCTTTTATGGCTGGAGACCTGCAGCTTAGTGAGGACAAAGGGCAGCTGAGGGCCCAAGCAGTACCCTCCTAGAGCTAGAAGTCACCTTTACATACATGATCACTAATCCACCCAGGAACCCCAAGGTTGGCATTACTTTTCCCTATTACAGGGAGTGAACCTCAAGTTCAGAAACGTTAAGCAAACTGCTCAGGGTCACAAATCTAACAAGTAGTAGCGTCAAGAGTTGAACCAGGTCTGTCTTTACACCAAAGCCCAAAACTAACTATTGTTAGGAATTTTGTAACCAGTCAGGTTTTCTTCTTTGCTTTGGCTACTGGGAAGCTCAAAGTCAAATTTGAGATTATTTTTAACAATTGTACTGGGTCTCCTACTGGACTCTGGCTTTATTCTGGCTTTCTGCTTTTACCTTTACCCTGATCTCTTTATTTTTATTATATTGTATTTTATCTATTTTTGTAAATTTCCACAATACCTTTTTTTGCAACAAGGTGGAATATACCTAAATAAATACATGATCAAAAAGCTTGATTTAAAAGTCTTGACTAAATGCTATGGTCTGCATCCTTATCATAACACAGACATTTAATAACTTTAAAACAATACCTTGTTATGAGAATCGGCCTTGTTGCTAGAAACTGATCTGGATTATGAACGAGGGCAGAAGAATCCAACTCAGGCTGACAACCAGGCCCCTCCCAGTGAAGAGGAGAAGCAAGCCATTCCCAAAGGTATGCAGACACTACCTTGCAGCCCTGCCTTCAGCTGCAGAGAGAGAATCCCAGGGAGGGAGCCTTGAGCATCACTTAGTCCCATGTTCTCAAACTTCAGTCATTCATGTACAGACCCTCGTTGTGATCTTTGTCATTTCCCTCTACCATCTTCAGTATAGTTTACTATTTCTTTTTTCAATGATTTCATTCTTTTTACTAAAATAATTTTGTTTCAAAGGGAAGCTTTAAAAGCTGTCAGCAAAAACGAAAACAAAAAATCTTTAAAAAAAATTTTTTAAGTAGGAATATTACAATAGTAAAAAGAAAGCCAGTGACCACAAACACAAGGTGACCGGGATGCGACACAGAACAAGCAGCACTGTCACATCCCACTGGACACCATGCCGGTGAGGCCGGCCAAAGCGCTCTGTGTAAAGAGGAGGATTCGCAAATGTTCAGGGGACATAAAGGGCAAACCAGCAGCAAGTGGATATTGTCCTTGATGTAATCAGAGGGATGGGATTGGAAGGGAATAGCTTCTCCCATGTGACTTAATGGCCCTTCACGTGGTGGCTTAGGTACCTCCAAGGAGTTCTCAAACCACTGATGGGTGACTTGGATTTAGACTAGCTTCCCAAACACACACACACACACACACACACACACACACACACACACTCATTCTGCCAGGCCTTCCCTCCCTGGCCTCCGCCAGCTACAGGCCAGCCTCGGCAGAGCCCCTGCCTGGCCTGGTAGCTGGGCACTGTCCCTGTGGCCCTGGGCAATGACGAGGGTCCCAATCCCCACAGTACAGACAGGTCAGAAGCACAATGCCACACCTGCCATGGCAGAGGCTGATGGGAACATGTCCCCTCTCACAACTCAGACTCCACTAGGGCTGACCCTAGTCCCAAGCAAGCCAAACATGGCTGGGTTTGAGGTAATCTGGATCATGGCCTCCCCTCTCTGACCCCTCACCAGCACCAGTCCCATCTGCTCTCCACCCCATCCTCCCCAGCCTTTGCATCAGCTTTGCATCCCTCTGCCTGGTACACTGGTGCCTGTACCTGTGCATGGTTGCCTCCCTCTGGTCATTCAGGTCTCACCTTCCCCAGGGAAACTGTCCTTCAATGCTGAGTCTAAAGTCGTCCCCATCGGGCTTCCCTGATGGTGCAGTGGTTAAGAATCTGCCTGCCAATGCAGGGGACACGGGTTCAAGCCCCGGTCCAGGAAGATCCCACATGCCGCGGAGCAACAAAGCCAGTGCACCGCAACTACTGAGCCTGCGCTCTAGAGCCCACGAGCCACAAGTACTGAGCCCACGTGCCACAACTACTGAAGCCTGCGCACCTAGAGCCCGTGCTCCGCAACAAGAGAAGCCACTGCAATGAGAAGCCCACGCACAGCAACGAAGAGTAGCCCCTGCTCGCTGCAACTAGAGAAAGCCTGTGCACAGCAACGAAGACCCAAAGCAGCCAAAAATAAATAAATAAAATAAATTTTGAAAAAAATTTTAAAAATAAATAAAGTCGTCCCCATCACAAGCCCTCTCTTCTCTTCACTAGCAGGTATTTATTTATTAGTTTTCCTGCTTAGGGCCTGTCTCCTGTCACTGGAATCTGAGCTCCATGAAAGCAGAGCTTGCTCCCTACTTGTTCATCAGCACCTAGGAGACCCCCAACAAATGTCTGCAAATAACCGAGTGATCTGTCTCAGAACCTTGGGCAAGTTCATGAACAGTCTGCTGAGCAAGCCACCCTTGGTTCCGAGGTCATGGCCACTGAATGGGCCACACTTCTTTCATTTTGTTCGTGCAGCATATTTGTTGAGGCCATCCCTAAGTCAGGTTCCAGGCAGAAATGTCTAGAATGCAATCTCAGATCACTAAGGTTGGAGAGCAGATGGGATATTTCCAGTGACTCTCTCCATCTTGAAATTCTATGAAAATGAGAAAACCCATCTTCAGGAAAAAATACTCCATCTAAACACCCCATCCTGGGCTGCAGCCAGGGATCTGGGCAGCAAAAAAAGCTGTGGCGTTTCTGTTGTCTGTGGCAGTAATACTCTCACGTGCCAGGCACGCAGCCCTGAACCCCAGTTCAGTGTTTGAGGCAGCTCAACGGCCAACAGAGGCCAGAGGCTGCAGAGTTCAGTGAGCTTAGGCTGACCCTGACCAGCTTGGCTGACAGCATGACGTGCCAGAAAGAGCAGTGACAAGGCTTGTGCGGTCTTGCAAGCCCTAAGCATGACGCCCAATACAGGGTGGGCGTTCAGGAAGCAGTAGCTACTGTTGCCATTATAACCAGTTAATTCCCTGCTCAGAGCATCTGCCAGCTCTCCTGGCAGGTCTGTGTCATGCACCGCGGGCTATCCAATGTGACTGATGCCTGTGTGCCAGCCTTGCGGGCACCAAGCTGAGCGAGGCTCACCCCTCCCCTTGAGAACCTGCTGGGAGGTGGGGAAGCCAGATGTAGCCGCACGCACATGGTGTTCTTGGTGCTTTGAGAGCCGAGATCCTGAGGTCTCCGTGCCTTGCCAGGGAGTGTGGGCTGCTTCTGGAAACACAGAGGTGCCAACACCTCCCAACCTGCCTCCCTGTCAGAGTGAAGAGCCTCCTCTGGTCCCCTCTTGGTGTGGTCCTCAAAGGGGACCTCTCTCTGCCCTCTAGATTTTCTCCCTAGGACTTTAAGTCCTAAAGTTTCCCCTTGGCAGGTGGGAAATGAAGAAATAACAATAACTATCTATAGGATAGACATAGATATCTACAGCGTCCGGGTGTGTGCTCTGTGCCAGGCGCAGTGCCGAGTCTTTTTTTTTTTTTGTATTTATTTTTGGCTGCATTGGGTCTTCATTGCTGCATGCGGGCTTTCTCTAGTTGCAGAGAGCATGGGCTACTCTTCGTTGCTGTGCGTGGGCTTCTCATTGTGGTGGCTTCTCTTGTTGCAGAGCATGGGCTCTAGGCACGCGAGCTTCAGTAGTTGTGGCATGTGGGCTTCAGCAGTTGTGGCACACAGGCTTCAGTAGTTGTGGCTCGCGGGCTCTAGAGCGCAGGCTCAGTAGTTGTGGCGCATGGACTTAGTTGCTCCACGGCATGTGGGATCTTCCCAGACCAGGGCTCGAACCCGTGTCCCCTGCCTTGGCGGGCGGGTTCTTAACCACTGCACCACCAGGGAAGCCCAGTGCCGAGTCTTTACATCATTGCCCCATTGAATCCTCCCACTGACCCCACAAAGTAGGTACTGTTGCTGTCCACATTTCACAAATGGGGAAACTGGGGCACCAACTGCTATGTCACGTGTTCAAGGTCACACAGCTGCGGCACCACCCTCTCAAAACACCACACTGGTGGTTCTCAAACCCAGATCCCTTCAGAATCACTGCCAATGCCCAGGTGCCACCCCAGAACAACAGACCATGGCCTCTGGGGGCGAGGACTGAGATTTGGTCTGTTTTTAAAGCTGCCCAGGAGATCGTGCCATGCATTCAGGTTTGAGGGCTCCTGCCCTTCACCCTCCCACTGCTCAGAAGGAGCACCCCAGGCGTGATGGGGTAGATCTGTCAGACGCCAGGCTGCACCTAGGGAAGCACTCTCCTCTGGGCTGCCCCAGAAGGAGAGAGAGCAGGCCTTAGCGTGGCATGTCAGCCATTTCTCCCCAACAGGGCGACTGCGGGTGGGGGTGGGATTCCTAGGGCACAGAGCACAAAGGCTCCCTCTGCCCCCAGGCAGTGCCCAGATGCTACCCCACCCACTGGGTCCAGTCTAAGCTCTGCCCACAGCTGGGGCCAGCCCCTCGACCCCCTACATTCCAACAGGGACCCCATGAGGCAGGAACAGACAGGGCTTTCAGGATGCATGCCTGCCAGGGGGGATGAATTATTACCCCCCTGCTATGGCAGAATTATCTGCCATGAGCTCAGGGTGGCATTTCACGTGCCAAAGGTTGGCTGGGCCTGCCCTGGCCCTGGCCGCTTGGCTCCGGGGCCCTCATTCCAACTGTGCAAGGACAGAAGCTTTATTCTCTTCCACTGCAAGAGGCCTCCGCCCCTCACCATCTGTGCAGCATCCCCCTCAGTGATCCCCCTGCCCCCGCCCAGGGGCCAGGGCCTCCCTTCTCCATGGCTCAACACAGAGCGGATTAGATAGGGTGACTCCAAAGTCAAGTTTCCCAGGTCCTTTTAAGCCAGGGATTTTATTGACAGGGAAAGCCATTGTTCCCAAGATGTCCCACCCCAACCTGTCCTGCTTTCTGCATGAGGCCCTGACAGATCTGAACAGCTGCTGCAGCTGGAACAAGCTTCTTGTGGAAGGAGCCAGGGCTTTGGGAGCCAGACAGCCCTTGGTTTGAATCCCAGTTCTGCCACCTACCACCTACGGAACTTGGGCACTCTACCTGAAGTCTCTGGCCTCAGTTTCCTCCTCTGTAAAATGGGGATGCCAACCTTGATCTTCCAGGAATGTTGTGAGGTTGAAATGAGCTAATGGATGTGCAAAAGCACTGAGTGGGAGCACAGAGGGCATACAGCAGGGCAAGGCACAATGCATCATGAGGGACCTCAAAGACTGACTTGGGGTATCACCCTCGGTCTGACCCCCAGGGCCTAAGGTCGGGCCAGACCCAAAGTGAGTTGTCGGCAAATGTGAGCATATCCTCAAACTGATGCTCTTCCTTGCCTTCTGTAACAGAGAGTGGAGAGGGCAAATGTCTTTCATTCAGTGAGCCTACTTGGATTGATTGGTAGTGGTCGTCTATGGGAGCTGCCCACGCAGGCCCAGGACAAGTGAGGACAGTGAGGGATTAGCAATGTTTGCCATGAGAACAAGAAGTTTGGGTGGTGAGATATATGCTACGTTTGCCGTTTCTGTTATAGAACAAGGTCTAAATAATACTTCTCATTCCAGTTTTTGCCTGGGTTTGTGGAACGGCCTCTGCGCTGACCTTTCTGCTTGTCGTCCCTTCCTACCCTCTGATCGTCAGCTTTAGCTCCTAGAGTGAATTTTCTAAAATGAAAACCTGACCATTTCACTCCATTACCTGTCACTGTCCCATGGCTCCTCCCATTGCCCTGAGGATCCCAGGGCTGGCTTTTAAGGCCTCCATTCACCTTCTCAGACTCATCCATGGCCACTCGCTTCCAAATATCCCAACCTCAAGCCCCATCGATCTGAGGGCCTTCAAGAACCCCAGATGTGAGGATCCGAGGCAGCTTGGAAAGTCAAACCCAAAACCCTGTGCCCAGACTCACAAGATCAGAGGGGTAGCCAGAGAGTTCACTTCATTTACCACCAGTGAGTCTAACAAACCAGAGGGAGCTGGTAAACTTCCAATGGATCCTAAAGTGCAGTTTAGCAAAGCTGTCACCTGCTCACCCTTAACCACACTGATGGGATTAGTCCGGAGTCGCCCCTGCAGAGGGGAATTTACACTGCTCTGTCTCCTGATTGCCCATTCCAAGACAAATCTCCTTGGCAGCCAGACACAGGGTAGAGGCTTCCAGGCACCGCTGGGTCCAAAGCTTTCTAGTCCAGGGTCCAGGCATGTGTGAGGGCCCTTGCCCCACTGAAGGCCAGTGGGCTTCCTCCTCATTCCCTCTCAATTCCAACTCTTGCTATTCCCCTGAAGACAATCAGATATTTCAGTCTTTCAGTTTCACAAACTCCTACCCTATGCTCCTGCTCTGGCCAGGTACGGAGATGAGCCTTGGGGATTCAGAGATGGCGCAATGCAAAAGTGTTCAGTGGACACTGTCAGTGAGCCAGACAGGAGGGGCTGATGATCAGGGAGCATAACCAGTGCCACATGGCTGAGGAATGAGGAACTCATAAACAAATCTCCATTTGTTTCTAAAAGATTGGGATGTCGACTAAAATGCTAAGGAAGAGTCTAGACTTGCTGAAGAGGCAAGCACATGAATGAGTTCCTTAAGGGAAAATAGCTTCTTTAAAGAAAAGAATCCAAACAGGTTTTTTTTTTTTCTTTCCTTTTTTCTGTTTAACTTTTTACTTTGAAATAATGACAAAGTTATAGAAAAATTAGAAGAGTAGCACAAATAACTCCTAAATACTCTTCCCCTTGATTCACCAATTATTCACATTTTGTGACATTTGCTTTATCATTCTATGTACAGCTTTTTTCTGAACACTTGAGGGTAAGTTGCAAATATGATGCCCCTTTTCCCCTAAGTACCTCAGTGGATATTGCCTAAGAACATGAACATTCAGATAACCACAGTACAATTAGCAAAATCAGGAAATTTAGAGATGACATAAAATTATATCTAATCTACAGGTCTTATACAAATTTGGTGAAGCTTAGAGCAGTTTTTTTTCCAGTTCAGGATCCAATCCAGAATAACACATCACATTTAAGTCTCCCTTAACTCTAGAACGGTTCCCCAGCCTTCCTTTGTCTTCCATGACATTGCCATTTTTGAAGAGTACAGGTCATTTATTTTGTAAAATATTCCTCGATTTTCATTTTTCAGAGATTTCCTCATGATTAGATTCAGGCTATGCATTTGGGGCAGAGATACCACAGAAATGATACTATGTCTTTCTCCACACATCATATTAAGAAGCACTTGATGTCAATTTGCCCTATTACTGGTGATGGTTACTTTGATCACTTGGTTAAGGTGGTGTCCACCAGTTTTATCTACTGTACAATCCCTATTTTCTCCTTATAATTAATAAGTAATTTGCACGGAAGTACTTTGATGCTATATAAATATTTTATTTCTCATCAAGTTTTCACCCTCTAATTTTAGCATCTTGATTTTTATCTACATTAATTATTTCTCTGATGATTGCAAAATTGTGACTTAAATTTTTCTATCATTATGAGTCAGCGTTCTACTGAAAGAAGAGCTTACAGTATACGTACATACAGTGGATGATGGGCACATGAATTCTTATCTTATTCAATGGGTTATAATTCATTACTATTATTGGGACTTCCCTGGGGGCCCAGTGGTTAAAAATCTGCCTGTCAATGCCTAGGACATGGGTTCGATCCCTGGTCCGGGAAGATCCCACAGGCCGTGGAGCAACTAAGCCCATGTGCCACAACTACTGAGCCCGTGTGCCACAACTACTGAAGCCCGCACGCCTAGAGCCCGTGCTCCACAAGAGAAAGGCCACGTGCAGCAACAAAGACCCAACGCAGCCAAAAATAAATAAATTTCAAAATTCATTACTATTATTATTTACTTGATAACCAAATTGTTCCAGATTTGGCCAGTGAGAGCTCATTCAAGGTGGCTGCTATGTCCTTTTGATGTGTCTCTCTTATTCGTTGAGCACTTCCTTATTTTCTGACACAAAAGGATGCTCTAGGCTCATCCTATATTTTCTCTGGCCTTGCCCAGGAACCAGCCATTTCTTCTAGCAGCTCTGGTTTCCCCGGGGGAGGATGGTATTGTGGTATTTAGAAGCAAGGAGCTGGGCACAGCTGGGCTCACTGTTCGCAGGGTATCATTGCTTCTAGGTCCTCTCAGTGGATAGAACTAGGAAACACAAACACGTATAAATATGAATCCAAGAGTTCATACTGATGCCTCCAGTTCCCATCCAATACCACAGCGTTCTTCCTGGCCTTCCCCATTTCCTGTTTGTATGTCCCTTCTACAACAGTGAGAAACCTGCCTCTCAACATCCTCAATATATTTCACCTTTTACTCAGTCTGCCAATGCACAAAGACTAGTTTCAGAATTAGTTACTATGAAAAACAAGCCCATTAGGTAGAGTTCAGTATTTGTCTGCAATTCTTTTTATCTTCAGACTGAGGGTATATATCAAAGTTCTGTGTTCAAAAGTTACTTGGGGTGCTTGCAGTACAGATACTAAAATTGGAACAATACAGAGAAGATTAGCATGGCTCCTGCACAAGGATGACCAAAAAATACTTAAATTAGTCCTTTTTTTCACTTCAGGGTGGTTTCTTATTCATTTGAAACATAATTCAATAATTTACAAATACAGGGCTTCCCTGGTGGCGCAGTGGTTGAGAGTCCACCTGCCGATGCAGGGGACACGGGTTCATGCCCTGGTCCAGGAAGATCCCACGTGCCGCGGAGCGGCTGAGCCCGTGAGCCATGGCCGCTGAGCCTGCGCGTCCGGAGCCTGTGCTCCGCAACGGGAGAGACCACAGTAGTGAGAGGCCCGCGTACCGCAAAAACAAACAAACAAACAAAATAATAATAATAATAATTTACAAATACAGAGCTACTTCATTAGAGATTTTTACTTCCTCCCATAGCCTGTTTTAGTTCTCTTATAAATAACATGTAACTACATTTTCTTTTCCCCACTTTTTTCAGCTTGTCTTCTTGTTTTTGTTTTAATAAAGGAAATTAACCCATTTACATGTATAGTGAAAGCTAATATGTCTGGTCTTTTCCCTGACATCTTGTTTGTGCTATTTCTTTAATATGGATGGGAGAGAATTAGGAGAACCTTGTATCTGCCAGAGCCCAGCACCTGGTCTGGAGCGTAGCAATGCTCAGCAGATATTTGTGGAATGTTGGCTGGAAGCTCAACAAGTGACTTCCCCTTGTACCTGGATAGATAGACACAGGGTCTTGACCTTACTGTGATTATAACGATGACTATGGCAGTAGTTACCATTAAGTTGAATAATTATGAAAAGTCTTGGCAAAGGGCCTGGATGGGGTGATCACTGAATAAACTGCACCTGCTATTGATTGAGCACTGACTAAGAACCAGGCATGGTGCTCCATTATCTTATTTAATCCTCCCAATAATCCCATTTTACAGATGGGGAAACCTGGGGTTTAGAGAGTCATTTGTTCTTATACCTAGGAAGCAGTCAAGTTGGGATCTGAATCCAGACCTGACTTCAAAATCCACACTTTATCCACCACATGTCCCAGCCTCTACAAATGCAAAGACAAACACATACAGAGTCAGCTAATTCCAGGAACTCTGAAGCTCTTGCTCACAAGGTCAAGGATTCCTTAGCTGGACCCAACTGCCAGCCAGTCCCCTGGAAACCCACAGCCAGAATAGACGCCAGTCCCAGGAAATCAGGCCCATAAGGGTATAAGGAAATGCTCCTTTGTTGGACTTAAAACATTTGGCCAGAGTATGGGAAACGAACATTCTCATGCTCTGCTAGTGGAAGCATAACGACAGCCAACATTAATGAGAACTTACTCTGGACCAGGCCCTTTACACTGGGATTTTTCAACCTCAGCACTGTTGACATTTGGGACTGGATCATTCTTTGTTGGGGTGGGGAGCACTGCCCTGTGCATGTAGGATGTTCAGCAGCATCCCTGACCTCTACCCACCAGATGTTAGTAGCACCCCACCCCAGTCGTGACAACCAAAAATCTCTCCAGACATTGCCAAATATCCCCTTGGGGGGTGGGCAAAGTCACCCCAGTTGAGAACCACTGCTTTACATGTATTACACTAATTTAATTCTCAGAACAAACTGATGAGATTGGTACTTTCATTATACAGATAAGGAAACTGAGGCACAGACAAGTTAAAGTCCTACCAATAATGAGCATAGAGTAGGGATTAAAATCCAAGTAGCTGGAGTCCAGAGGCCACAGTGCTTCACTGCAGTGGCCAGCCTATCTGATCTGACCTTTCCAGAGAACAGTTTGGCAGAATATTACAAAAAAGTAAACATGCATACCCTTTAGCCCACAGTTCCATGTCTAGGACTTTAAGGAAATGTACACACAAAGCTGTCATCTCATTGTTTACACTCAGCGGAAAGCTGGATGTGTGGTAAAGACCCATCTGGAGGGGACTAGCCTTCCTCCTGGGCCTGAGCACTGAGCTTGAGCCAGACATAATTTTTTAACCATGTAATTTATTCTGCAGACAATAAAAAGGGTTATGCAGATTTGTACTGACAAAGAAAGATGTCCTTGATACTGGATTGAAATAAAAAAAATTAAAACCCACATGTATAGTATGGTTTTACTTCTGTAAAGTTTTATGTACATATAGCAAGGGAGGAAAGTGCCATTTGTAACAAGAGGTGATTACAGTAGCTCTTGCACTCGTTTAGAATATTATCTGATGGGATGCTTGGCATGAGAGGAAGGCCAGTCACAAAGGGCCACATGTTGTATGACTCCATTTATATGAAATGTCAGAATAGGCAAATCCATAGAGACAGAAAGATCAGTGTTTGCCAGGGCTTAAACAGAGGGGGACAGGGGAGTGACAGCTAATGGGTATGGGATTTCTTTATAGGGTGACAAAAAATGTTCTGGAATAAGATAGTGATGACGGTCCCACAACCTTGTGAATATACTAAAAGCCAGCGAATTGTATGCTTTAAAAGGATGAATGATACAGTATCTGAATAATGCTTCAGTAAAACAGATTTTGACAGGGAGAAATTGACAAATCCAAAGAAATGATTAGGAAGCCAGTGACACAATAGGGAATCTATTCCCCCAGGGATCCAGAGAACTATCGGAGGGGGCATTTCCCTCAGTGCGTGGAAAGAGGAGCTGAAATTAGTTGAATGTTGAAGAGTGCCTGGACAACTTGGGGACGGCTGGGGCTGACACGTGGCTTCCAAATACACAGATGTGTACCTGCTTCTCCTGCTTCTCTTTACATTACTCTGAGTTCAAGTTCCAATAGCCTCTTGAGTTAGAGGCTACTCCCTTTAACAGGCTTTAGTGGCACCAAAGGATAAAGCTCTAGCTGCGCCCCCCACCATCAACTCCACCAGCCCCCACTCCCACCCTAGGAAGCCCACAGTCCAGGTAAAAACAATGTGCTCATCTCGTTACGTAATCACTTGTGGGATAAACCCTGCCCCCTTCACTTCCAACCAGATCGACACCCCTGAAAACCCAACTCAAAATCACTTCAACAACATGGGGACTTGTTTTCCTTGTATAACAAGAAGTCCTGGGCATGGCAGTCCAGGATTGTTTATTCAAAGGCTCAGTGACATCAGTAAGGACCCAGATTCTTGCCTTTTTTGCTTGGCTGCCCTCTCATCTTGTCTCATCCTCAAGGGTGCAAGATGGCTGCTGCAGTTCTGGATCACACCTTCACCATCAACGTCCAGAGGCAGAAAAGGGATTGGCTTGGTCCTTCTCAGAAGTTCTTCTGAAGTTCCTTCCCTCCTCATCGTCAGAGCTGGACCACACGGCCTGGCCGTACCCAACTACTGGCAAGGGGCTGAGGACCACCGTGATCAGCTTAGACTCATCAGGATTTACCTGAGTAAAATAGTAACTTAGTGACCGGAGGGGTAGATGCCAGAACAAAACCCAGTCTCTGCAGCGATGGAGGAAGGGGAACAGGCAGCCAGCCACGGTGGCCACATCGGGATTCCTTCCCCACAGGCCTTACCCTTTGCCTGGCACGCCTTTCTCAATCTCTCCAGGTTTACGCCTCCTCTTCCTTCACATCAGCTGGGCACCTCCTCCAGAAAGCCCCCCCTGTCCTCACTGGCTAGGTCAAAGAACCAGCACCCTCTTTGTAGCTCTGGCCAGAGCTGCAATTAATTAATTAGGTGTGTCATTATATTTGATTAAAATCTGTCCCACGGAGGCAGCTCCACCCTTTATCCCCAGGACCCAGTCAGAGTCTGGCACAGAGTAGGTACTCGGTAAACAGTTACTGGCTAGACAGATATATCAGTATGTTACAAGAAGCAGATGTGAGGTCTGGAAGATGATATCAAGAGTTTTCTCTGAGTGGTGAGATATTTTATTAAAACATAACCCACACAGCAGAGTGCTGACATCTTAGGCGTAGCTTGATGACTATACAAATGAATACACTGGTGTAAGTAGCTGGGAGGTGTGATAATGGAGTAATTTTATTTTCCCCTCTGTCCTTTTCCGGGTCGTTTAAATCTTTTCCAATATTACAACGGGCTGGGTCATTTTAACAAAAACAAAACTTTTACTTATTTATTTTTTTAACAAAGAAAACGTCATTTTCAGCTATTCGGATGTGGAAGGAGCCCATGGAGTGCTAAGAATTTCTTCTTCTCTTGTTTTATTTTCCCTCCCTCCTTCCCCTGACCTCAAAGCAGGGGCATCCTCTTTGATAACCTCTTCCTATCCTCTAGGGGATAGGTATGAATTTGTTACAAAGGCCCAAAGGCTGTGGTGGGCTCAGGAATAAAAGTGAGGCAAAAAGGTAAATTTCCATGAGAAAATTATACAGGTGTTTGTGTTTTACTTTTCTTTTTCTCCAAAAGCAGGAATTTGGGAGATTCGAAACATCTGGCTCTTATGATAAAGAATTGGAATCTATTCTCAAAGAAATGCCCAGATTAATAACTTGTATGTGATGAAGTGTTCATTCACTCATTTGTTCATTCACTCATCTGTTCACTGGTGTCTGCTTCTGTGCCTGGTCCATCCCGAGTGTGGGGAATCAGATGGATCAGATCTGGTGCCTGTCCCCAGGGAGATTCCCTAGGCAGGGTAGCCTTTGTAAATTGCTAGCTCCTGGTTTTGGTGTGATGGGTATTGGTCATGGGGGCGGTAAGACTGAACTGAGACTGGGGAAGCTGGTGGGGGCCAGGGCGAGTTTTCAACAGGAGAATGACATGATCAGATCAGGGTGCCTGCAGTGGGAGGGTGGGCTGGAGGGTGAGTAGAGAGAGTCAACACAGTAGTCAGAGCACAGTGGTGTGGCTGGGCCTCGCAGGGGCTGTGAGCACAGGGAAAGTGGAGGATTCAAGACAGTCTGTTGGGGCTGAATTTTGTCCCCTCAAAATTCAGATGTTGAAGTCTTAATTCCCAGTGCCTCAGAAGGTGACTGTACTGGGGGATAGGGCCTTTAAAGGTCATTAAGTAAAATGAGGTCATTAGAATGGGCCCTAACCCAATATCCACTGGTGTCCCCATAAGAAGAGATTAGGACAAGACAAGAACACGGGGGGACCATGTAACAACACAGGGAGAAGGCAGCTACCTACAAGCCAAGGAGAGAAGCCTCAGAAGGAATCAAACCTGTGACACCTTGATCTCAGACTTCCAGTCTCCAGACAGTGAGAAAATAGATTCTGTTGTTCACGCTCCCCAGCCTGAGCTGTCGAGCTGTCATGGCCACCTGAGCGAACAATTGCAGAGTCCAGCCATAGATTGGAGAGACTTGGGGGATGCCTAGATGTGAGAGCCAAGGGACAGAGAGGACAACCCCTGGATTCTGGCTGACACAAGAGGTGGAAAGAGCTACCATCACTGAGATAAGGTAGGTGCTGGGGAGAAGATGTGGGCCCCGTGCCAGCCTCCACCACGTCCCATCTCCGGCCTCTTGAGCTCCAAGGACCCTGGCCCCAGGACCTGCAATGGCTCCACCAGTGCTTCAGGCTTGCCAGCTCCATGCCATGGTGACAGATGCTGTCATACCCCGCCCATGCGCAGCCTGGGTGGGGTACTGCCAGCTGGGCATTGCCTCAGTGTGAAGAAGTGGAAGGAAGGGAGGCCCAGCTAAGGCCCAGGCCCAGATAGGGCCAAGGGCACCCATTCTTCCAGGAAAACAGTCTGGTCACCAGGATACGGCTCATCACCTTGCAGATGGCCCAGCCCAAGATGCAGTTTACTTGGGCACACTGGGTTATTAGGCATCTCTTTCACTCCTGGTGATAATAAGAGCACCTGCTACCCAGGTATTGCATGTCTCCCCAGGCTCAGAGAGGTGAAGTGACTTGTCTGGGGACACACAGCTGGTGGGATAGGCCTGTCTCACGCTGGAGCCCTTGCTCTAACTGTTCTGATGGCACATTTCATTAAGTTTTCTCTCAAAGGGGGCCTGGGCGATCAACATTGGACTTTGTTAGTCACTTCTAGAGAGCATGGAGATTACATAAAGAGAAGTCATCTCTGAATATATATTTCTGAATTTTGTGTTTAAGAATATTTTTTAAGAAGGTTGCAAGGCTCATCTGCTAAAAATATTTAAGTGTAAGAACTTGGAAGCCCTTGGAGGCAGGAAATAGTAATTACTGCAAAGCTCTCAGTCGGCATGAATGCCTGCCAATTCCCAGGCCATCTGGGGAGTCCAGGCCCTGCCCCAGACCGGCCCTTGGGGGGTCCCCCACCACATTAGAGGCCCCGGCCAAAGCCATTTCCTTGGACTCGGCTGAGCTTTGAGCCTGCCTGGGAGTTAGGCTGCTTCCGAGCTGTGGTTTTTGCCCTGATGTGCTAGGAGCCGTCCCATGGTCTGAGGCCTGGCTTTGGATGATTCCTTGCCTCCCAGGGGAGGCTAAGGGAGAACTGGGGCCTGCATGCAGTAGGTCCTGGGTTCAAATCCCACCTCTACCTCCTAAAAGTCCACAAGACTTGAGTGTGGGCTGTGGAGCCAGACCCTGGATTAGAACCCAGTCTCGACCACTTCCCAGCCATGTGGCCATGGGCAACTCATTGCCCTGTGCACTTTAATTTCCTTACCTCTCACATGAGGATTAGAATGGTTCTGACCTCACAGGCTGCTGTGGAGAGCATTAAATGACACAGTATGTATAAAGCCCTTGGAACAGTGTCTGACACAGACTAAGTGCCCAGTAAATGTGGGATATTACTGTTACTGTGTCTTTGAGCAGTGCCCTTTCACCTCCCTGAGGCTCAGTTTCCCCACCTGTAAAATGGGAATAATACTAGACCCTACCTCAGAGCACTGATGAGCAGATTAGATGAGATGATGTGAGGAAAACAGCACAGTACCTGGCAATTAGTGAATGTTCGACGAATTGTTAGCAATTATATTTATTATCCCAAAGCCCTTCTGGGAGGCTCACACTCTGGAAAAGTTGCCTGAGAAGGTTTAAGGATTAAATTAGTGAGAAGAGAGGCAAAGCCATACCATTTAACAGTTTCTAGAGCAAGGGTGGCCAGCAGCCCCGGGGCACTGTAAATGCCTTGGTGAGTGGCACGGGATGGGCACGGGACACGGAACCACGGAGGGGCTGGAAAGCATCTTGTTTGGACGCTGAGGCTGGAAGCTGGCAGCAGGGAATTCTGGGAGTGGAATGGGCTGGGAGGATGTTGGTTGTAAGCTTGAGGGACTGGACTAGGAGGGCAGACTGCCAAGGCCAAGGGTGGGGTGGGGTGTGGCAGCCTGGAATCTGAGCCTGTGGGTGGGAGGGGGGGCATGGTTCCAATCTGGCCACAAGCTCAGGCAGGTCCCTGCCCCTCTGAGCTGCACTTCCTCATCTGTTAAGTGGGGCCAATGATGCACTGAATGACTCAAGGCACACTTGTGTGCTCCATTGTACTGGCATGGTAGGGACTTAGTTACAGGGTTGTTAATACAACCTGGAAGCCTGGTCAGGTGTGGGGAGAAGCTAGTGACTGATCCACCTGACTGCATCTGAGACAGCCCACAGGCGGGTGGCAGAGGGTGCAGGACCCTCAAGCCTGGCGTTACAGTATCTTGGGCTTCCCTCTGCTGCTCCCTCGGCAGGCTGAGACCTGGATGGTTTCCCTCGGGTCCTAAATGGGGAAGCAGATTTCCCAGCCTAGTTGTGGGACTGGTCGTGAGGCCAGTGGGCACTGAAGAGGGGCCCTGTGGGTGAGGCTGTCCTCCAAGTGCCTTCTGTACACTCCCCATGCCCTGCAAACTACTACCTGAGACTCGACCAGGGCCCTTTCTCCCCACAGTGGGTCAGGATCAGCACACCTTCCTCCCTAGGGCCTAAGCTGTGGGTCTCTCTGTGCTGGGAGTTCTGCCTGTAGCCTCACTGCCCTCCCAGCTCTGAGACCATGACCTCCAGTCACAGGAGCCCTGTTGGGGCTTGGCACACAGTCAGACTCTGTCCTCTGGGGGGATGCATTTTGTAGACTTTTATTAATAACAACAATAGTTTTGCACTTTCTGTGTGCCACGCACTGAACTAAGCTCTCGCTTGCATTGAGAATGAACAATGGGGGCTTCCCTGGTGGCACACTGGTTAAGAATCCGCCTGCCAGTGCAGGAGACACAGTTTCAAGCCCTGGTCTGGGAAAATTCCACATGCCATGGAGCAACTAAACCTGGTGCGCCATAACTACTGAGCCTGCGCTCTAGAGCGCATGTGCCACAACTGCTGAAGCCCGCACACCTAGAGCCCGTGCTCCGCAACAAGAGAAGCCACTGCAATGAGAAGCCCGTGCACCGCAACGAAGAGTAGCCCCCGCTCGCCGCAACTAGAGAAAGCCCACACGCAGCAACAACGACCCAACGCAGCCAAAAATTATTTATTTATTTATTTATTTAAAAAAGAAAATGAACAATGACCCTGTGAGGTGGGCTCCATGATCCCATTCCTAGGCTCAGAGACATCCCATATCTCACCCAGCATCACGCAGTGGAGGGTCCAACAAGGGCAGACTGATACTAGCTGTTCCTTATGCAGGAACCACACTGTCTTTGTGGAAAGAGCACTGGTTTAGGTGTTTATAGGCCTGAGCTCTGCCTCTCTCAGGTGACCTTGGATAGTTTTCCAACAGCTGAGATGAGCCCTGCCCTGCCTCCCCTAGATGGGATCATGGATAACAAATATTACCCCCTGTATCAGTCGTGGTTCTTCGGAGAAACAGAACCAATAGGATAATCTATATCTATGTCTATGCTTATGCCTATGTCTATATTTATATCTGTGTCTATATCTATATCTGTGTCTATATCTGTATCTTTTTTTAATATAAATTTATTTATTTATTTATTTATTTATTTATTTTGGGCTGTGTTGGGCCTTCGTTGCTGTGCACAAGCTTTCTTTAGTTGTGGTGAGTGGGGGCTACTCTTCACTGTGGTGCGCGGGCTTCTCATTGTCATGGCTTCTCGTTGTGGAGCACGGGCTCTAGGCACGCAGGTTTCAGTAGTTGTGGCACGTGGGCTCAGTAGTTGTGGCTTGTGGGCTCTAGAGCTCAGGCTCAGTAGTTGTAGCGCACAGGCTTAGTTGCTCCGCGGCATACGGGATCTTCCCAGGCCAGGGCTCGAACCCATGTCCCTTGCA
The DNA here is from genome assembly GCF_000442215.2 of Lipotes vexillifer. NCBI lineage: Eukaryota > Metazoa > Chordata > Mammalia > Artiodactyla > Lipotidae > Lipotes > Lipotes vexillifer. Next base: position 1,453,182 of record NW_006776053.1, read on the forward strand.
CTGGCAGGCAGATTCTTAACCACTGTGCCACCAGGGAAGCCCTATATCTGTATCTTTTTAAGGAATTTGTTCATGCAATTGAAATTCGTTGGGCAGGCTGGCAGGCTGGTAACTCAGGTAGAATTTGATGTTGCAGTTTTGAGGCAGAATTTCTTCTCTAGAAACGTATTTTGCTCTTAAGACCTTCAACTGATTGGAGGAGGAACACCGACGTCATTGAGGATAATCTTCAGTGACTTAAAGTCAACTAATTGTAGAAGTCAGTGTTAACCACATCTACAGCACACCTTCAAAGCCATAACTAGATTAGAATTTGGTATTACAGCCTAGCCAAGTTGACACATAAGACTGACCATCACATCCCCAATTCATATCCAGGGAAACTGAGGTCCAAAGAGGTGAACAAGCAGCCCAGATCCCATAGATACAACTGGGAAAGTGGGAAATAGGGTCCTTGTCCACATATATGTCTATGCTAACATCTTTAGGGAGTAGGATTTCAGGTGATTTTTACTTTTTTCTTTATATCTTTCTTACTGTCTAGTATTTTTTTAATTGTACATGGATAACTTTTATAATCACAAAAAAAAGTAAATAATTTTCACTTTGAAAAAAAATGAGATTTTCTGAGACCATATCATCCTAGGTAGATAAAGCATTTAAAAAAAAAGTTATTAAAAACAGTGACAAGTTTACAACTGATTATGCAAAGACTCAGAAAGACAGCATAGATAGATGAAACAAATGTAACCAGAGCTTAGCTAATGGTGATTCTAGGTGGAAGATAAATGGATATTCATTGAATATACCTGGACATTTTCTTTTTTTTTTTTGCAGTACGCGGGCCTCTCACTGTTGTGGCCTCTCCCGTTGCGGAGCACGGCCTCTGGATGCGCAGGCTCAGCGGTCATGGCTCACGGGCCCAGCCGCCCCGCGGCATGTGGGATCTTCCCGGACCAGGGCACGAACCCGAGTCCCCTGCATCGGCAGGCGGGCTCTCAATCACTGCGCCACCAGGGAAGCCCTACCTGGACATTTTCTGTGAGCCTTATTGTTCAAAATAAATACTTGGTTGAGAGGGGAATTTCAAAATAACTGGAGAGCAGGAGTAAGTGTCAACATAAATGGGCTATACAGTCATTACCAACCTAGGTGATGGATATGTGGGGAAAGACTTCAGATTTCAAAAAGTTAAGAGCACGGGCTGTAATTTTTAGGGCAACCACTAAAAGTGCAAACTTTCCAAATGATTAGAAGGAAAAATAGGTAATCGGAGTAAGATAAGAAAGGAGAGAAAAGGAAATGTATAACAAAACAAGAAAAATAGAAGGCACAAAAGAAGAACGTGGATTTAAATACCCAAGTAACTCAGGAATTACATTAAGTGTGAATGGACTAGATGATCCAACTAAGAGTCACCTTTAAAAACAAAGGATATAGCAAGGTCAAAAATAAAGATACACCATGAAAATGACAACCAAAAGAAAACTGGCATAGCTATATCAACAGCAGACAAAACACACTTGAAGGCCAAAATCACTACTAGAAATAATGACATTTTATAATGACAAGAGGTTTGATTTGTCCATAAAATTAGCAATTTAAAAACTATATGCACCTAATAAAGTAACTTCAAAATATATAACACAAGTAGTAGAAGAAATACAAGGAGAGACAAGACAAACTTCACAGTCATAACGGGAGATTGTAACATATTTTCCTCAGTAATTTATAGAAAAGGCAGGGAAAAAAAAATCAGTGAGAATCTGGAAGATTAAACAAGATTAAGAAACCTGACCTAATGGAACCATCTGGAATGCAGCAGCCACACTTCCAGAAGGCACTGCTTTTGCAAGGACAATGCAACATCTGCAAAAAAATGACCACATACTGGGCCACAAAGTGAGGGACTGAGATCATTCTGAGTATGCACTCAATCTAGAAATCAATTACATAAAGGATAACTAGAAAATCCCCACACATCTGGAAATTACGAAACACACTTCAAACATAAAATCATTACGAAAACCTTAAAAATGGGCAAAGGTGGAGAGACCCACTTGGGGCCTGGGGGAGGGGAACCTGCCTAGGAACCTCATCAGTTTTGTTTGTGGGGACAATGGGATGTCTGACCCCATTATTCCTGAGTGGTTTTTCAAAGCCAGCACTTATTGAGCACCTAGTGTGTGCCAGGTCTGTGTGCTCTCTCCTGATTTCTCACCAGGAACTTCTGTGGCAGGTCCCCATTCCATAGAGGACCAAGCTGAAGCTTGAAGAGGTCAAGTGACTCACCCAAAGTCACTCAGCTATAAAGCAGCCCAGGGTTGTCAGATCCCATGATTGTAATTACCTGTGAGGCTGGGAGGATATACTCCTGTTTTTCAGATGAGGAAACTGAGGCTTATGGCATAAAGCCAGTAAGTGATAGGATTTGAACTGGGGATTTGAGCCCCGGTCTAACTGGGTGTTAAGACTTTACAGAGTGGGAAACTGAGGGAGGGCCGCTGGGACTTGCATGGGAATGCACGGCTGGAGGTGACTGGAGGCTGGGATTCAGGCCTGAGCTTCTGGAAAGGCTAGAAAGGGAAACAAGTCTGAGAGGAAATGACTGCAAATGCCTCCCACCCGACCCAGACAGGAAGGGAAGGACAATGCCCCAGACAGACTGAAGGAGAGGGCTTCTCACCCCCTAGCCCCAGGGCTGACAGGATTCCATTATCGTGAGGTCTCAGGGGCAGGGGCAGCTGAGCAAACAGCAGTCCTCTGGCAAGACACAAAATGGCCATTGAGGAAGGTTGGGGCCTTGGGGGAGCAGGCTGGGGGGGCGGGGGTCGCGGCTGCTGTGACCAGCCCCTAGGTGGAGGAGGGAAGTGCTGCCTGCAGGGCCTGCCAGCCACCAACCCTCTCAACCTATTGATGAGGAAGCCAAGACACTGGCCTGGGATCACACTGAAGGTCAGCCCCCAGCACTCTGGCCATGGGGTGAAGGACTCAGTGGCCCTGTGGGCGCCAGTGCGCTGTTCCTGGCATGAGCAGGTGAGCCCAGGAAGCCACAAGTTGCCTATAGTTAATCCTGGAGCTCCAGCTCCCAGTGGCCAAGAGCAGACCTAGCCCAGAGGGGCCCGGCAAGGAGCCCAAGGTCACACAGCAAATGGAGGCTGCTAGTCTCTCCCTGCCCTGCCAGAGCTGCTCCTGCTTTCTGGCCAGAGCTCCATTTCCCACTCCACCCCTGTCTCCCAACCCCCATGTACCAGCTGTCTTCTTGGAGGGCAGCACAAGGCTGGTCAGATTTCCACAGGGCATGTGGTTGCCAGGTGTGGCTGAGACAGTTGGCAGGGCAGGTGGGTAGAAGGGGCTGCAGCTGCAGGAGGCTCCAGCTGGGCTCAGCTGCTCCACACCTGCTCTGGGCTGCCTGGGGGGCAGGCACTCCGGGGTATGCCAGACCCTGGGTCTGCATCCTGACTCTGCCCCTGAAGCTGGCTGGTAATCCAGGCTTTGAGTCTCTTCCTCTCCCAGGCCCTCGAGTTCCCCATGTGCACACACATTCACCCTATGTGATGAAGTAACACGGTGTGGGTGTGCGGTGTGCGTAGCGTGGTGCCTGCTGGCATTGTGATGATTGGGTTATTATTATTATAATTACCTACTGGTGGCCTGAGGAGAAAAGGTCAGGAGGCCTGTGGGCCATGTGACTCCCAGAGTTCAGTTCTTCCTCTTGGGTAGCCAGCACTCACTTCCTAAAGCCCAGTGTGGTCCACCCCCTTGTCTCTGCTGAATGCCTCTCACTGCTCCCCAAGCGCAGTCCACAAATATTGTGAAATTAGAGTCATTCTGGCTGGAGTGGGGCCAGGGGCCCTGGGTCCATCCCTGGGTCTCCTCTTCATGACATTTCACCCCCTGAAGGAGTTCTGAGGCTCCTTCTTACACCCTCTGGGTTCCATAACATCTACTTTGAGAACCACTGGCCTGGCAATGTGTTCCAAGCCCCTTAGTCTGGCACTCGAGGTGCATTTCCTGCACCTCTCCTCAGCTTCTCATTCCTGTTCCTGTGGATGTCCCCCCAGTTGCCCAGTGCCCCCCACACCCCATTCCTGCCTCCCAGATCCTCTCCCTGTTTTGCAGCTGGCAGATACCTCCTTAACTCCAGAGGCCTAGAAGCCTACAGTCTCGGCCCAGAAGATGTCCCTCGCTGCCCAAAGCAGGCCAATCCCTCCTCCCTGAGCTTCTTGGGCCCGGCAAAGCTCAGGAGCAGGCTCAGAGGGGTTGAGGGGCAGGGTTCAGCAAGAGCCAGAGGGAGGGATCTAGGTGAGAGGAAGGCAATGGGGGTGGAGGACAGAAACAAAGAAGGAAGGAAGGAAAGGGGAGAGGAAGAGGCGGGGAGCATGCCCCTCCCCCTTCCTGCCCTGAGGCGAAGCCCACTGTTCCCAGCTCCAGTGTGGAGGAGGATTCTAAGACCCTCATTTTAGGGCCCAAGGTGGGCCACCAGCCCAGGGGACCAGGGGACAGAGGATAGGAGCCACCACCCATCCTGAGGCTCTTGCCCTTCAGTCCTCTGGGTAAAGCATCAGGCCAGATCTCACTGGGTGGACTCAAAGAGGTAGGACAGGGTTTAGTCTAACTCAGTGAGCAGAACCGTGGCTATGGCTGTCCTGCCGATGCTGTTGGGTTGCCCAGCCTGGGTGCTGTGTGTTCCACCTCTCAGGGCTCCACTCGCAGATGATCTGCCTTCCTGAGCTACTTCCCAGGGTAGGGGCATGTCCCCCCAAAACCCCAGGAGGTGGAAATAGGTCCACTGGATGCTGACCTTGGTCTACTACCTTCACAGATGCCCCAGAGCCTGAGCCAGCCTCACCCTTCTCTCCAGCTCTTCTCCCCCAGAGCCGGGATAGACACAGGGAGACCAAGGAGCTGGGCACCAACTTCATCTGGATCCTCTCTGTGCAGGGCCCAGGGGAGGCTGAACCCTGCGGGGTTAGGGATGGGCATCCAGGAGGACTTGGGCAAGTGTCTCAAAGCCTCACCATTAATTTGGTCCTGAGCAAACAAATCCTGCAGGCCTTTTTCCTGGGCATCCATGCAAGCACCTAGTGCTTCAGCATCTACCAAGCCCTTAGTTTAGGCCTGCCCCATGCTAGCCTCAGGAGCCCCCCAGAGCTGGCCCTGGAGCCGTGGAGAGGGCAGTGGGGCCAGTGGAAACAGCTCACACGGCCTCTGACTTCAGACAGCTTGGGCTTGAGTTCCAGCTCTGTCTCCTTCTCATGCTAAGGCTAAGGACTGGGGCAAAAAAAACACAACACTATTTCCCCATCTGTGCAATGGAGGTGAGGCTTCCCAGCAGATAGGGTAATTGTAAAAAAATCACATGAAATGAGGGCTGTGAACGGAAAACCAAAGCTGTACTGATGGAGAGTATATATGATATATATAATGTAGCCATTGATTCATTCATTCACCTATTCATTCATTCGAAAAGCATCTCCAAGACCTCCTCTGGGGCCATCCTGAGCACAGCTATGAATCACTGGCTTGCAGTCAGTGTGGCTCAGCAGAAGGGACTTGGGTTCAGGACCCAGGCCTGGCATCCATTCTGGTTCTACCGTCCACCAATCACGTGGTCTTGGGCAAGTTACTTCCCCACTCCAACCCTCGTCTCCTCATCTGCAAAAAATGGGACTGTACCCCATTCTGAAGATTGATTGAGATCAGTCGCCCCAAGTAGGCCATCAAGTGCTGGGAGTTTCATCCCTTCCTCTACCTCTCCCCTGAATTTTGTTGGGCTGGGACTAATTTCTTCTGGATCCAGTGAGAGGGCAGTAAGTGGGGTTTGACCCCAGGCTGCAATGTGGGGAGACAGAGGGGGTGATTGAGGCTTGAAGGGGCACAATCACACAAGAAGTTATTGGTAACCACTGAGAAATAAGCAGCCATTTCCTGAGCACCTATTACATGCAAGAGCCCAGGCCAGGCGTTCTGTTTACTTTGCCTCATTTAACTGGGCAACACCTCCCTTCACAGAGCCCCTTGGACCAAGCATAACTGTCTCCACTTTACAGAGGGAAAACAGGGCTCAAAGGAGAAGTCACTAGAAGGACACCCACCCCCAAACTATTCACAGCCATTCCCTTTAAGGAGTGACGCTGGAGGCAGTAGGTAGTGAGTGGACACTTGTGTTATTTTTTAGTTATATATATATATATATATATATATATATATATATATATGTGTGTGTATATATGGCAGCCGGCATGTAATTTAAAACATTTTAAAAAAATTAAAGGGCTTCCCTGGTGGCGCAGTGGTTGGGAGTCCGCCTGCTGATGCAGGGGACACGGGTTCGTGCCCCGGTCCGGGCAGATCGCCTTTGAACAGACCAATCACTAGAACAAAAAAAAAAAAAAAAAAAAAAAAAAAAATTAAAAACATTGGTTTGTGTGCTAGGAATAAAGTTGTATAGAAGTGTGACGGGGGGACCTTCCTGGTGGTCCAGTGGTAAAGAATCCGCCTTGTGATGCAGGGGATGCGGTTTGATCCCTGGTCGGGGAACTAAGATCCCACATGCCGCCGGGCAACTAAGCCCGCGAGCCACAATTATTGAGCTCGCTCACCTCAAGGAGAGAGCCTGTGTGCCGCAAACTACAGAGCCCATGTGCCCTGGAGCCTACACACTGCAACTAGAGAAGAGTAAACCTGCACGTCACAACTAGAGAGAAGCCCACGTGCCACAACGAAGATCGTGCCTGCCGCAATGAAAGAACTCACTAAGACCAACAGACACAGTCAAAAAAGAAAAAAAGAAAAAAAAGAAATATTAAAAAAAAAAATGTGACAGGGCCCAGAAGAGGCACAGAGGAGTGAGACCCAGGTTCAATGCCCTGTGTCAGCTGCAGGACCTGGGCCTGTCCCTTCCATCTCGGCAACAATCCCGGGATCAAGGTGGGGCCATGAGCCACCCCAAATTGGTGTAATTGAAGGCACAGGCCTCACCCGAAGAATAACAGTGGCTGCAACACTGGGGGCTTGGGACAATGAGTGACTCTCCTGTCCTCAGGCTAGTCTTTAACACTGTTGTGTCCAGGATGTTTTAAGAATTAGAAAAAAACTAAAGAAATGAAATAGCATAAAAGTCCTCTATGGCTGGGCTGTGGCCCAGACTCCACAAGCTGCATGGGCCTGTCACAGAGGCCCTGCCCAGCCATCCACCTGGCCCACCATGTTCCGTCTTCATCTGGGCCTGGCATCGGGAGGGTGGTGTGTCCGAGAACTCCACGGTGCTCGTCCCAGGGCCTCAGAGGTTTCTCCTTCTCTGTTAAGAGTCACTGGAACATGGGAGAGGCCCAGGGGGCCTGTGGGCAAGAGTTGCTGAACACAAGAGCTTGGAGCACAGGCATGGGGCCACAGCCCACGCTGGCGATGGGGGGTGGTGGTCAGGCCCCCAGAGCATCTCAGGTTCCTTCTGGCACCTGGGTCACTTTGCTACCCAAACAGGAAAAAAGTCTTAGAAAAAAGCACACTAAAAATATAACAAGGTAAATAAGACCAAGTCTCTAGATCTAACACATTGTACCCCAAGAGAGCCCGAGTGCAAGGTGTGACTGACACTACAGAGGCCAGAAGCCAGGAGAGAAGAAAGCAGCATCATCCCACTGTTTTAGAAAGGGTGAGTCCCCCAGTCATGGACCAGCTAGCCCATTATTAATTGCCAGGAAATTCTGGACAGATCATTCGGTAATGATTTGAGAGCGCTCAGAAAAGGAAGTGGTGACCAGAAATGCCAACAAGGGTCACTGGGAATTAAATCAAATTGCTCTTGCCTCCCTGCTTTAGTAACAGGGCAACTGCACCCAATCCAGATATATTAATACCTGGGTTTCTGTAAGACCTGGCAGTTCGTCTATGTATCTTTGGGGCTACAGTGGGAAAATGTGGACTCACAATGTAATAATGCTTTAGTAACAGCTGACCAACCCAGAGCACTTACTACATGCAGGATACTATTCCAAGCACTTTGCATGTATTAACTCAATCCTCAAAGCAAACCTTACAAGATGAGTATTAATTATCCTCATTGTAAACATGAGGAAAAGGAAGCACCGAACAGTTAGGTAACTTGCCCTAGGTCACTGCTGGTAGGTGATGCAGTCAGATTTGAATATAGGTCTGGTCCCTGAGCCCACAGGTGCACAGCTGATTTTAAACTGACCTAGAGACCCCCACTGATTAACAGGGATGGGTGGAGGTGGGGGTGGAAGTCCAGATCTCATTGGGACGGGCAATCAAGATGCTCTGCCCTGGCTGAGGAGTGGGCACATGACTCCCGCTGGGCCAATCATATGATCTCCAAAGATCCGGAAGTGCCCAGGCTTCACCCTGGATTCTCTGCCCTGCCTTCTGTCCTTCCCTGGCTGGCAGTGTTACAGTCCTTCCCATCTTTGATTTCTCCCCCTTCACCCAGCCCCTTCCCCTATGTTCCCTTTTGGCCATCGATGGTTTCTGTCATTTACAACCAGAGACCCCTGCTTGAGGCAGGAGCTCATAGCTCTCCTCTCAACTCAAATCTACCTCTAAGGCAAGTGGTCCTCCTCTAACCTGACCATTAGTGATGGGTGTGGATGGCTGCAAAAAAAGTGAGAATCTCTGGTGACAGACCACAGGGCTCTGCCCTTATCCTCGTCCCGTTGATCATCATGTTCGCAATTTGGATTTAGAATACACAAGGCCTACTCATAAAATTCGCAGCTGCCACAGCACCAGAATTAATGCTTTGTGCAATGGCAGCCAGACTTACAATGCTTTCAAGACTAGACTGCTGGATGGGATCCAAAGAGATGACATTTAACCAGCGTAATGTAAGGTCTTTCGTGTTTCCGAAGAATCCATTGTGCAAGTACCAGATCAGGGAGGGAGAGTTGACTGGACAGTAGTTCATGGGAAAAAGCTCCCACCGCAAATTCAGTGAGTCACCAGAATAATGTAGCTGTTGAAAACACAAATGACTCTGGTAATGCAGGCTCCGTTACTAGAGTCGGAGAAAACTGGAGATGACAGTCCCTTTCAACTTGGCACTTGTCAGTCCCTCCAAAGAGCATGTTTCCAGTTCTGGCCTTCATACTTTAGGAGGGACAATGACAAATACAGTGCATTCCAATAAGGGTGGCCAAGGTTGTGCAGAAAAGACTGAGACTCAAGGGTGTTGATCACCCTTAGGTGATCCCTGCGTGCAGGGGAGTCCCAGAAAAGATGCCCCTGGCAAAACATTAGGGGACCAGCTGTGGAAATTACAGAGATGTTTTGATCAAAGCCCTTGGGGTGGCAAATAACCTAAACCACTGGAGCTTACTCAGCAAAATAAGGAATTGAGTCTAAGAAAACAGGTGTGTTTCAGGACAGCAGCCTCGGGGACTGGAGCTGGGAGCTGGAAAGCTGACAGGAAGCAGGGCATCTGACTCTCCACCTCTCTCTCCTCTCTGCTCTCTTGCTACAAAAGTTTTCTCTGCTTCCTGGGGCACTGTTGGAAACCGCATCCTAGTAATCCACCAAACTGCTCAGGCCTGGGAGTGATGGGGACAAAGAATGGGGGAGAAGGTGAGGAAGCCAGAAGAGGGCAGGAGAGGTGGGCAGGGGCCAAACAGGCAGGCCAGTTATTAAAGAATAATCCAACAAACACCTGGGTGCCCACTGCCCAGCTTCAAGCGCAAATATCACCAGGAGCAAGTACTCTTCAAGGCCCCCTGAATCCCCTTCCTTCCTCTCCCCACAGTTAACCCCTCTGGAGGTTTAGGAGTTACTCATTCTTGCTTTTCTTTATAGTTTCAGTACATATGGATGTATACCTGAGAAACGGAAGATTGCCTTTGGCATGTCTTGATTTTTATATGAGGGGGATCATACTTATAGTGTCTTCTGCTATGTTGCTTTTTTGCTGAACATTTTTTTTTTTGGTTGTGCTTCATGGCATGTGGGATGTGGGATCTTAGTTCCCCGACCAGGGATGGAGCATGTGGACTGCCAGGAAGTCCCTTTCGCTGAACATTTTGTCAGATGTTTGCATGGTGATATGCAGAGCTGTAGTTTGTTCATTTCCCTGACTTTTGTAGCTTTCATTGCTTGACTGTACAACCGTTTATTTCTACAGTCTTTGACTATTCAGGTTCTTTCCAGCCTTCTAGAACTACAAACAGTGCTGAATGTGTTCCTGAGAGTGGAATTGCAGACACAGCCTGGGCCCATCTTCTACTGTGTTAGTGTAAGGTAGATTCTGACTCACCCAGGACTTTCCAACAGCCTGATGGGATAGGCTGTCCTGCAGGGTACTGAGATCACATTCACAGGGGTGAGGGCTGTGTGTTGGGGGTGGGGCAGAGGCTCATACCCCAATCTCCCCAAGCTTTACTGAAAGAGTCTCTGGTGCAAGGAATGATGTCTGGTGCAAGGAATGAGCTGGGGGCTTAGGGGTTATTGGACATGGGTTTAAATCTCAGCTCTACTACTCTCCAGCTGTGTGACCTTGAGCAAGTCATTTTCCTTTCTGAATCTCTAGTTTTCTCTTTAAAATGGCTGTGTACCTATAGCAGTTTCAGAGGGAACCAAGGAGCCTGGGAAGACAGATACTTTGAGGAAATGAAGAGAGGCGAAGCTGGTTCCAGGACCGTGGGCTACCTGCAGGGGATGGAGTGAGTGGGCAAGTTCAGCACAGAGCCCCCTCCCCAGGCAGTCTGGGCTGAGGGAGGAGAGAATATGGCAGGCTCCCTGAGAATGAAGAGATAGTCAAGGGTGGAAAATATCCCCCAAAACCTCTCTTGGAGTGGCTAGAACCTGAGTGACTCCATCCCACGGGCAGAGCCTGAGCCAGTGAAATACTTCTGCTGCCACCATAACTGTGACCCACCCATCCCCACTCCTTCCCCTTGCTTAATGGTACACATCCTGCAGGTTCAGCCCCTGCCCAAACCCAGGGTTGGCCATACCTTCAGCCTCTGCTGGGCATGAAGCCAGACAGCTCCTGATTACAAGGTCCTCTCTACATCATGAGGTGTATCTGGGCTGTGGGCCCCTTGGGTGATGGCTTAGGGCATTTGGAGCCTGACAAAGGGCATCCGGAGCTTTAGCTTGAAGTATTTTAAGCTAAAGTGACAAAGATGGATGTCACCAACCGCCCACACCATTCTCTGAGCACTTACTGCACACCATTAAGAGGCACCATCTCACCAACTCTTGACAAGGCAACCACTGTCAGCACTCCCATTTTAGCGATTAGGAAACCAAGGCACTGAATGATCAGTTAGCTTGCCCGAGGCTGCAGAGCTAGTAGTTGGCAGAACCTGGGTTTAACCCAGAACTGTGGCTTTAACGCCCTATCTCTGGGGAAGGAGCTCTGACTTAGTCTGGGAGCTGGGCAAGGGAAGGCCAATCCAGGGGAAGTGATACGGGAGCTAGATCCCAAGGTAAGTGTCAGGCCAAGAGGGTGGGAAACACCATGTGCACAGGCCCAGTGTGGGAGTGAAGATGGAGGGATAGAAGAAAGCCCATGTGGATAAGTTCAGGGCGTAAGATGGGGCAGGGGAGAGGGGCAGAATGAAGCAGGAGAGGTGGACATGATGTTTTGGTTTCTGAGGGCTCTGGAATTCATGGTGGATGATTCCAACCACAGACTCCTGGATCAAGAAGAAACGTTTTAACCCCAGCTACACTGCTACGGGCTGAGTGGTCGCTGGGCCTGGTGGACAAGGTCTATCCAGGGGATTCTGGGAGTGATCGGCTGCGCTGGGTTCTGGGCACTTCAGGTAAAGCAGGAGCAGCTAGGTGGCTGGGGCATGGGCTGCAGGGCGCTTAAGCAGACAGAAGTGGAAGAGGGCCTGGGGAGCCAATTCAGTGACCTGGGCCCTTTGGGAGTTAGAATGGGGGTGGGGCAGCCTCAAAGCCGCCATTGTCGCCCCCTCACCCGCCTGTCTAGGACCTAAAATAGAGCAGGAGAACGGCAGATGTCCGTGAGAAGCATTTCTGGCAAAGAGGTCTGGGAGAAGGGCTGTGAATCATCACTGGGAACACCTGAGTTTGAAGCTCCCAAAGCCCAGCTGTCCCAGCCCCATCCCCAGGGAGCCTGGAATCCACTTGCAAGTCGGGGAGTGGGGTACCTCAGTCCTACTCCTGTCCAACTGTGGGGAGGGGACTGCATTCTGGCCCCAGCTCTGCCATGGAGGTGCTAGATGACTGGGCCAAATCTGCCCCCTCAGGGTCTGTTTCCCAGACTCCATGTGCCGTGAGGCCCCTGGAATTCACAGCAGGTGGTCCCAGATATAGGCCTCAGGGTCAGACATGGTATGAGGTTCCAATTCTTTTCCTATTGGCTGAGTGACCTTGAGCAAGTCCCCCGACCTCCTGGAGCCTCAGTTTCCTCATCTGAAAAATGGACATGAAACCAAGTCTTGTTCTTTCTGGGTTTCAGCTGAACTACCCAAGAAGGATCTTGACAGCTCCTGGGGCCTCCCTCCATGTCCTCCAATGGCACACTTTGTGCTGCCAGGAATGTTAACAGTGACCTCACTTTTTAATTTCCTGTGCTTTGCATACTGCCTCTGGCTATCCACATCTTGGAGGGCTGATATGAATATCGTTTCCAGCCCTCTCCATGGGAGATCTTCAGCCTCAGTACTGTCCACTCCTGGAGAAAAGGGGTCTTGGATCCCGACTGGGCCTTCATGGGCACCTACCTTGTGTCATGCCTGGAACCCTGGGGGGCAAGGATGAGCCTCCCCTTTGTGCAGATGGGGAAACGATTGATCGTCTCAAACTGTGCACCAGTTCGGTGCAGCTGCAGAGGCAGGCGCGGTTGTGTGGGGCTGGCGTGCCCTCTAGCGGCCACCGTGCGCCACACTCCGCCCCGCGGCCAGAGCTGCCCAAGGTCCGACTGGCAGCCGTCGACTGGCAGGAAAGTCCCTTCTTGGAGCCATCCGCGGTCCAGCGTGCTGCTGCCCCATCTCACCCGGGCTGACAACAGTCTCTCCCAGGCTCTCTCCTCTTATGGTTTCCCAGAGACCCCACAGCGGCTGCGCGCCCCGCCCCGATTGCCATGGAGACCGCTTATACACAGTTTCCCCCTTCCCCTCCACTTTGTCCTAAGTAGGGCAGGCAGGCCGCCGCGGCGGGCGGCCACGGCCCCATGAACAGCAGGGCCCCAGGGACGCTGGCCGTGGAGAGTGAAATTCTTCGGCCAGCACCGCGGGGAGGTGAGGCCCTGTAGATCTCTGCCCAGATCTTAGGCTTCTTGGCTTTAGAGTGGTTTCTGGTTCTGTGTAGTGCGAACCCGAGTGTTCTCTGGGCTCCAGTTGCAGAATGGGCTCTAGAATTCTAAGCACTGGTTCCACAGGGGGCTCAAACTCCTGGCTGATTCCAATGCTCTTTGGACTCTGGCTTAAGAGGGAACTCGGGGCTTAGAGTAGATTTTGAACTAGTTCTGGGCTTCAGCTCTAGAATGGGCTCTTGGCTTCCAGAGAAGGCTCCAGCCTCTGGCTTCAGTGAGGGCTCGCTCTGAGCTTCAGGTTCTGGTCTTTTTTTTTTTTTTAATTTTTGGCTGTGTCCGGTCTTCGTTGTTGCGCACGGGTTTTCTTTAGTTGCGTACAGCGGGTACTACTCTTTGTTGCAATGTGCAGGTTTCTCATTGTAGTGGCTTCTCTTGTGGAGCACGGGCTCTAGGCATGCAGGCTTCAGTAGCTGTGGCACGCGGGCTCAGTAGTTATGGCTCGCGGGCTCTAGAGCGCACGCTCTGTAGTTGTGGTGCACGGTCTTAGTTGCTCCGTGGCATGTGGGCTCTTCCCATACCAGGGCTCGAACCCATGTGCCCTGCATTGACAGGAGGATTCTTAACCACTGTGCCACCAGGGAAGCCCCAGGCTCTGGTCTTACAGGACAGCAGAGAGGGCTCCAAGCTCTTGGCTCCCCTGCAGGGTGGTTCCTGAGTTCTGGTTGTTGAGAGAGGCCTTAAGTCCAAGCTCCAACCCCGCTCCTGGGGCGGTATTTATGGCTGGCCCAGGAGTCTGGGGTTAGGGATGAGCAGAAAGGTGTTTCTTGCCCCAGGATAGAACTTTTGTGCTCTCCTTGCAGGTCAACCCTTCCGCCTTCTCTCCCGATGGCCAGAAGCTGCTCACAGCCTCTGAGGACGGCTGTGTATATGGATGGGAGACCCAGAGTGGGCGGCTGCTGTGGAGACACACAGGTGGGGCTCTTCACCCCAGATGGGAAGACTGAGGCCTATGGCCCTGTTGTGGCTTTCTACAGAGCCTACCACAATGACCTCTGACATCTGAGCTGAGCATCCATGCAAGACAGCCCAGGCAGGGCAGGGCAGGGGCGGGAGGGCAAGGAGACAGGACCTGGTCCCTGGGGTCCTGAGCCTCTGATTCTAACAGACCTGGACTCAAATCCTACCACTTAAAAAAAAAAAAAACTTAAAAAATCTACATAATACCCTATTAACCATTTTAAAGTGTACAGTTCAGTAAAGCACCTTCACACTGTTGTGCACCTAGCTTCCAGAAGTCTCTTCGTATCTTGCAAAACTGAAACTCGATACCCATTAAACTCCCCATTCCTCCTTTTTCCCAGCCCCTGACAATCACTGTCCTGCCTTCTGTCTCCATTTTGACTAAGTACAATACCTGGTATAAGTGGAATCATACACTATTTCTTTTGGTGGCTGATTTCACTTAGCATAATGTCCTTAAGTTTCATCTATGTTCACCCACTTTTTTGACTGTGATTGAACTCAAATCATGTCACCTTCTCTGCACCTATTTCCTCTTCAGAATGGGGATAATAGTTGTTACCCTATAGGATGAGATAACGCAAGCAAAGTGCCTGGCACCCAGTAAGAACTCAGTAGACGTAACTTATGATTATTAAGACAAGAAAAAACAAATCTGGTAATTATAGGGCAGATTGATTCATGTTGTAATAGGGAAAGTCCAGGGGCTGGGGAGCTCTAAGAGGGTAATGAACCTACGCTGGGCTGTCAAGGAGTTTCTGGGAGGTGCTTGCATTTGATTTGGGTATTGACTTCCAAATAGGCAAACTGAGTTGGGCATTCCAGACCAAGGCATGGAAGCCCAGGAATTTTCCAGGTGGCTGGAGGGTGAGGGTTAGAAGGAAGTGAGGAGAGAGGCGGTAGGCAATGAGACTGAAGAAATTAGCAGGGATTGGACTGCAAGGGCCAGAGGTGGAGCGCAGTGCCCCGTTCCTTGACCACGGCCGCCCACCCAGGCCCCGTGAGGTTCTGCCGCTTCTCCCCCGATGGCTGCCTCTTTGCCGGCACCTCCTGTGACTGCGCCATCCGCCTGTGGGATGTAGCAGAAGCCAAGCGTCTGCAGGTCCTACAGGGTGAGTGGGCTGGGTGCCAAGCAGCCAGGCCTGGGTTCCCTTTCGGACCCTGCTGTGTCCTGTGCCACCTCGCCCCTGCCGCGCTGCCTGGTCGGTGCCTGCAGGTCACCGGCGGAGTGTGGAGACCATCAGCTTCAGCCCTGACTCAAAGCAACAGGCATCAGGCGGCTGGGACAAGGTGATGCTCTGGGAGGTGCAGGTAGGTGTAGGGGCAGCCAGTGAGGCCTGGGATCCAGGGATGCACACCGTCCACAGTGGCCACACTTTCCAACTGGGAAAGGTTGTTCGTCTTCCCCACACCTGGCATCCCATTCCCTTGCATCTGGCTGCAGCTACCTCCCCAGTTCCCCTCCCCCCACTCTCATGCCTCAAGACCTCTGCCATGAGATTCCCCCTGCCTGTACTACCCTCCTCTCTTGCCAAGGCCCTGGAAGCCTCCCCTAACCCCTATGCTGCATCACACTACCCAGGCAGCCCCACAAGGAGGACCTGGGTCTGACCCACCTGAGGCAGAGAACCTGGCACGCAGCCTCTGGGCTCTTTCCTCCAGTCAGGCCAGGTGCTGCGCCACTTCGTGGGACACTGAGACTGTCCCAAGCAATGACTTCGTACCCAGCTCAGACTGCTTGGTGAGCCACACCTCTGCCAGGGCCCCACCTCAGTGGCCTAACAGTGGTTAGAATTCTACACCTTGACAGTGACTTAGCTCTTCTGAGCCTGTCCCCTCCTCTGTAAGATGGGGATTCAGCAGGGCTTGGTGGGATGGTGCCTGCTTTCTGTGAGCCTAGCCAGTCGAGGAACCGGGAGGCGCCATGCTTATGGCAGCTGTCTGCAGGCCACTGGCTCTTGGGATTCCACCATCTGCATGTGGGACTGCATGTGGGACCTTCGGGCGGGGACTCCAGTGATCTTCCACCAGGAGCTGGAGGGCCACAGTGGCAACATCAGCTGCCTGTGCTACTCAGCATCTGGCCTATTGGTGGGCTGGGCTGCCTAGGTTCCAGGGTGGCCCCTTGCTGACTACAACTCTTTTGAGGGTCACAGGCCATTTTGGGGGCAGAGTATGCAGGCCCCAAACCTCTATGCTTAGAGCTGTCTGCTGTCCAGGAGTCCGGCTCCTGGGACAGGACTATCCACATCTGGAAGCCCACCTGTCCAGCTCAAGGGCCACATCACCTGGGTGAAGAGCAGCGTTCTCCCCTAATGGGCTGCAGGTGGCCAGCACTGGCTACTCTCACATGGTAACCCCACCCCATCAGGCCTTCCTTCCTGCAAACTCCTACCCCACATCCTCCCTACCGGAGCCCTCAGCACCCCATGTCCGGAAATGTCCACATCCCTATCTGCCCTAAATAGGCTACCAAGGGCAGGACCCAGGTGCCAACCACTTCCTTACCAAATGCCTGGCACTAAGGTCTGCACGGGCCCAAATGTTAGTGGCACTGACATTTCTGACTCAGGTTCAGGGGAAAGGAAAGTATTGCACTGAATTTCTCCATCAGCTATTATGTAGCCCTTGTTAAACACACCTCACAGACAACAAAACCCAGATCAAGAAGTTAACATGTTGGCTAAGACTCACCCCAGGGTGATTTTGTCAAAGATGCCAGACTTGCCTATGAGACTTGCCTACCCCCCAGCTTGTTTTGATTTCCAGGTCAAAGTCTGGGACTAGAATACAGGAAAGTGCATTGAGACCCTGAAGGTAAGGTCTGTGGCTACAGCAAACAAGGGTGCAGAGGAAGGCCTGCTAGGGGAGGCCCGCACCCACAGAGCCCCATACCATGCTTTTGGCAGGGAGTCCTGGATGTGGCCCACGCCTGTGCCTTTACCCCAGATGGGAAACTCTTAGTGTCTGGAGCTGCTGCTTAGGCAAAATTCCAGGTTCACTGCAAATCACCCAGAGCTGCTCAAACAGAACATCACTACCTATGGCTCTCAAGACCTTCCACCCCTGCTTCTCCCTGCCCAGGGGGCACAGGACCAAAGTAACCATAAAAGAGTGCCCAATAGGCCCCTGTGGCCAGGGCTGCCATGGCCCCCCACCAGGGCCACCAACAGCAGGCCAGCCTGCTGGGATCCATCAGACACCCAGTAACCATAACCAGGGCCGCACCAGCCCATCTCTCCGGCACTTAGTAGAAACCCCTATAAACACAAAGCAATACCAGCCAGTTTGTTTGTTTTATTGACACCTGGATGCTCAGGCCTTGACCGCGTACTTCCGGAGTGGGTACAGCCGCTCCTTCCGCTGCTGCTTCTTGGTCTTCAGGTTCTCTTCATGTTTGTTGAGCCGGCGGCGCATGGCACGCGTTTTCTTGGGCCGCAGATCCAGGGGCTTGTACTTCTTGCCCTGGGTGAGGGGGAGCAGGGGAACATGAGGACCAGGGTTTGGGAGCTACTGCGATAGCTAAGGAAGCCACAGAGTCGGAACTGAGATGCTGGGATGTGCCTGGGGAGATGCAAGCGTGAGGAGCTGTATGACACCCAGCCCAGGAGGGGACTGGAGACTGAAGTGTTGCCAGGCCATACTTTGCTTCCTACCTCTTCAATTCCCCCAAGTTCAAGGTTGGGAAGGACTGTCCTCATTTTCTTTAAGTATATTGATTTGCTGGGCTAGGAAGTAATTTTGCCCAAATCTCAGTGAAGCTGTAGTGGAACTTGGGGCGCACACCCAAGTCAACCCACTCCCTACTCGGTGCTCTTTCTACCAGATTGCCAGCCGTGGAGTCAACGTCACACCCAACCCAGCAAGGGATGTCTGGTACCCACCAAGTCCTGGGGGCATTTCCTGTTATCTTGGCTTAAATTATGTGTGTGTGTACGGGAGGGTGAGATGTGCAGCTTAAGCTGGTGCTCAATTTATCTGAAGGACCTGCCAGGTACCTGTGGTGACATTGCCACCGAACACATGCATCTCAGAGGGAAGAGCTGGCTCGGCTGAGACCATCCTGCTAAGAGGGGCCAAGCCCCCCTTCCTGACTTGGCTCCTGCTCTCAGACCTTTCTCAGGGCATTGTCTCTCCATCTCTGCTCCCACTCATTCCCGACCCACTTCCTCCTCAGTGAGGAGTCTAGGCTAAGGCAGCTCTCATGGTCCCCTTTGTTCTGCAAAGGTCCCCTAGGGCCTCTTCAGTTTGAGGCCCTGTGCTGGGTGCTGGCTTAGCTACAAATGAGACCTGCTCCCTGCTCAAGGAGCTCCCAGCGCAGCAGAAAATGGAAAACAAGTGGTGCATCAGTGTGGAGGAGGAAAGAGATTAAGGAAGGTTTCACCTAAATGACTGACAACAGCCTTGAAAGCAACGGGCACGTCAACTGCAAGAGAAACCAGAGTGGGTACTAAAGCCCTGAAAAGTGACAGCTCAGGCTGGGAGCTGCCAACAGCCTGGAGGGGTAGGCACATGGCAGGCGTATGTGAGCTAAGCGGGGTTCAGGTCATTAACAGCCTCAGTGCAGAAAACTGCAGGGAAAAAGCTAAGCAGGAGATGAGGGCAAGCTCTGGGGGGGACCTGGAAGCATGAATGTCTGTCCACCCACATCCCTCATATCAGCTGGTACAGGTCAGGGCTTCATCTGTTTCCAATTTACCAAGCACCTTAGAGCTCTGCTGTCCAAGAATGGCCACTAGCCACACACACTGTTCACATCCTTCAGTCACTGTGGCCACATAAGCGCTTAATAGGCACGCATGGCCAGAGGTTACTGTATCGAACATCAACTTCTCTCATATAGAGACCTTACCTCTATCTCCAGGAGTCCTGCCTGGCTGTTTGGAGGAGTGTACTCACTGGATGGTCATGAAGGCAATTTTTCCAGGCCACAACTCTACACGGTCCCCTCAGAGCCTGATGAAAGCTCCAGACCCAATTCTCAGAAATACATTCCCCCACACAAATGCACACACGTCCAGGAGTGGCAGCAACCCTCCCCCCACATGCTGTTGTCCCCTGGGCAGCTAGCCCCGGCACACTGTGATGCCTTTTTTGATGTGTCAAACCCTCCAGTCATTCAAACACTAATTTGGGTATTGATATGAAGCCATTCTGCAGATGCTATCAAAGCCCCTAATCAGTCTGCTTTAATTGAGTAACCTGGGTGGGCCTGATCACAGTTGAAAGGCCTTAAAGGCAGGGCTCTGACTTTCCCCAAGAAATCCACCTGAGGGCAGCAGCTTCAACCAAACCTTGAGCTCTAGCTTGCTTACAGATCCTCTCTTCCCAACAAGTATGCCCTCCACCATCAAACAAGCCATTTCCTTGTAATAAACCAAATGTGTGCATACACAGTATATAAAATCTCCTACTGGTTCCACTTCACAGCTTGAACCCTGACAACACTAGTTTTAGGCGCAAGACCAAAAAATGATTATAAAAATTCTAGGCTGAGTGAGGGGCAGGCACCTGTGGAAAATCTCCAGGAAGCACTCACTCCACCCTTACCAAGATGGTTTGGAACCTAGGCCCAATCCATTTACTGTAGGTGGCGCTGGGCAACTTAACCTCTCTAAGCGTTGAGGTCATCATTTGAAAAATGAGGATACCAGATGCTTGGCAGTGACTGACAGTGCTAGCAAGACCATTAAAACAAGACTGCCCAAACTCAGCTGGTGAGGTTTTATTCAAAACCCATCTCCAGCCAGACTCCCACATCTTTGATTTCTTGACAACTGCAGCCCCAAGGAAATGCAGTCTGCATGCCATATGCTAGTAAGAAGGCGAACACATCCACAAGCTGAGAAGTCTCTAGAAAGCCCAGTCCCAAGCACCCCAGCAGGAGAAGCTTGCCATACTGCCCCTCTAGCCAAGCACCACTGTCCCTTAGCCACTAACCTTATAGAATTTCCTGAGGTTCTCTTTCTGAGTCTGGTTAATGACGGTGAGTACACGGGCGATGGATTTGCGAACAACACGGCTACGAAACAGAGACATCGATCAAGATGGGGAAGACACACAGCACTCGCTAAGATATCTATTTCCGGGCCTAACCCAGATGTCATAGGGCAGGGGCATGCCCCATCAGCTCACCCACATTCACCCAGGATGTACCTAACCCACCCCAGGAGGAAGGTGTTCTGGAGGGAAGAGAGACAACAGATGAGTATCCCAGGAGTGGGGACATGGAACAGCTGGCGAAGTATTCACTGAGGAGGCTTAATGAGGAGAGGTGAAGGGCAGATCAGGAAGGATCTCCCATCCCATATATCCTGAGGGCTATGAAGACGACGTAACCAATGCCAATCTGAATGAGCTGACTGGAGGGAATCATGCCGCAAGCTGGGCAACCAAGTTAAGCTTAGGGAGTCACAGGAGGGGCCACTGGGGAGGGGACAAGGCTGAATACAGGAATAGGCTGGGGATAAGTGAATTTGCAGTCATGTTGAATATGAGGGCTGCTTAATAAATGACTGGTAAACACAGTCTTGCGGATTCAGCAGGCACCACCACAGGAGTATTATTGGGTGTCCATTTTATAAAAGAGGAAAGAAAAACCTGGGTGGTGAGCCAATCTACCCACCAAGTAGGATGTGGCAGAAGCAGAATTTATGCCCAGGTTGACTAACTCCAAATCCATGCTCCTTTCACAAATCTTGACTCTTGCTCCACGTACATCAGCAAGTTACACTGCAACTCAAGTAAGAGGTGCAAGGGATCCCTCAACCAAGTAAGGGAGGATGCGGAAAAAAATCCAAGTGCTGGTGGGAGGTAGGAGAAAGGGATCAATGAGACGTTCGAAGGTACCATTAAAATGAGTCTTCAGGGACACCTAGTTCTTTCTCCAGCCAGAGAAGTCGAAGGAGATTACTCCAGGCAAAAGGACCACAGGTCAAAGGCAGGTAAAGGCAGCAGGTCACCACGCACCTGGGCGTGAGCAAGGGGAGCCTAGAGAGGCTGGCTAGGAAGGGCACGACATTCCGACCCACGGATGCATGGAATGGGCACTTAAACGGACACCTCCTTAAGCCAACTTCGAAAATCCACAAATGTTCCCGACGCATATGTACCCCCCACGCCCAGAGGGCCGTAGTCTGGCCTCCCGTCACTTACATCTTGGAGAGTTTGGAAGCCGCGCCGCCTGTTACTTTAGCCACGCGTAGCTGGGACAGCTCCACTTTCAGGTCCTCTAGCTGTTTCAGCAGCTCCTCCTTCTTCTTGCCGCGAAGGTCTCGAGCCTTAATCTTGGCCTGAGCGAAAGAAAGGGTCTGGGTCAAACACCCAGCGGGGCCGTCTCCCCCTCGGCCACTTACTGAGGCTTCCACCGGCCATCGTCCCCTCCACCTGCGTCGTAATCAGCCCCTGGAGGGCGCGCGTCTCGCCCTGGGCCAGGAGCGCGCTGGAGGCCCAGCACTACCGTGCCTTGGGCAGGGCAACCCAGACCGCAGCAGGCGCGCCCTCGCCCAGGCCTGCTGCGAGACTGGGCCACTACCCCCATTCCGCAGAGGAAAAGACGGAGGCCCCGGCAGAGCGCGCGCACCTCTCCTGGTCTAGGCCTGCGTGGGGAGAAAGCGAGAGGCCGGCTGGGGCGGCGTTAGGCCATTACGCAGGGCCTCCCACAGGCCGGGTTGGTAGATGGGCTCTCAGGATTCGCCACGCGCCCCCCACCCCAGCCCCTGAGCCCCACAGCGCGCGGATGGTACCCGATTGTGCTACACTCACCATAACTGTAGAGTCGGACTCCGCCGCCTTCTCAGAGGAAAAGAGGAAAGGGCGGGGCTGACCTCCACAACTACAGCCGGGTGGCGGCGGGCGTGGTCAATAACGCTAGCGGGGCAGCCCTGGCTCCGCCCCTTCCGCCCCACGCCCGCGCGAGGAACGCTCTGGTCCAGCCCTCCGAGCCCCGCCCCGAGGAGCCGGAGACCCGCCCAGCAGTGCCCGCGTCTTCTTCCCGCGCTCTGGAGAATACTTGGGTTCGGTGTATTGCCCAGGGCAGCGCTGTGGGGAAGTCGAGGCCTGGGGTGGCGGCAATTTACTGGACTAGTAAGGACTCGGATTCATCCATTCATTTATTCGTTCATTCATTCATTCGGTAAACCTTTGCAGGTCGCCCAGTCTGCTACTCCAAGCTGGGCGCCGGTGTTCCGGGGGTACAGAGGATGAAGGTTGAGGGTTTTCAAAGATGAATTAACATGGCCTCTGCCTTGGAGGAATTTAAAGTCCAAGGTGGGCGGGGAAGGGCGGGGTCAGACAACTATAATCCAACTGCAAAAATATTCTAGTGGAGACAGCATGCGTTAGCGGAAACAAACATTCATGGCCTTTTCTTAGTGAACCTTAAAGGGCGGATTTCACAAGGGAAAGTGCTCAGGCTTTCTGACTGGACGGTTGCATTGTTGCCCCAACCAGCAAGCATGAATCTGTGCTCTAGTGTCACTCCATTGCCCTTAACAAAGGCACACCCACACGTTAGAGCTCTAGTTAAAGCCAGGTTGGCCCCTTGCTGCTGTCACGTGTCTCCTCCAGGTAGCCTTCTTCCATCCCCTTATGGGTTTCCGTTAATGGATTGTAGCCTTGGACTAAATTGGGACACAGACCGCCCTTGTGTGCAGAGCTTTCTGGGCAATCCTCTCTTTAGCCCCAAACATACTGAATTAAAATAAATTTATGTATCTATCTCCACAGCCAGCCTGGAAGTTCCCCAGGGGTCAGAACCATGGCTGACACCTGGTTTGGTTTTTCTCATCTCCAGGCCCAGCACATGGATGCTTGTTGGATGAACTGAATTAATGAGCTTTGCCCAAGATCATGGAGAGGCATGCTTCCAGGAAGTGGAGGGAGGTGGAGAAGAGAGAGCAGAGGACATTCTTGGTTGGCATGGATTAGTCTTAAATGGAAGTTGAATGGTGCACAGGGACTTGACTATATTTTCCAAATGCTTATAGTTCTATTAAAGGTAATGATTGTGTACATTTTTTCTGAACTTGAAGTTACCTATGACTACCCTGTTTCTCTTACATGCCACATCCAACCCACTCCCAGATTCTGCAGCCTCTTTCTTCAAAATACCCAACCTCTTCCCACCACTGGTACTGGCACCTGCCTGTCACCTGGGCCATTGATGTCACTTCTTAAATCACCTACTTTGGCTCAGGCTCCCATGTGTTCTCAATACACATTTGAGGGACCCTTTTCAAGTCAGATCATGTCACTGCTCTGCCCAGAATTTCCAGGGCTGTCCTGAGTTAAAGACCACATCCTTTCCTCAGCCTACAAAGCTCTACAACACCCGCCCCTCCCCCCCACCTCCCTTCCATCTCGTTTCTTCTCACTCTTCTGCTCCAGTATGGCCTTGCTGTTTCTGGAATACAGCAAGCCTGCCCTGTCTTTGAGCCTTTGCTCGGCTCCCTCCTTCACTTCCTGCAGGTCCTTGATCAGCGTCACCTCCTGGGGACACTTCTCTTGACCACTTTATCTGAGTTACTCTCAGAAACTGCATGTTGTTTTTTTCATCTCCTCAGAACACAGTCATCCCTGACATAGTGCGAATTTTTAATTCTGCCCCCTTGACTGGAATGGAGATCCACAGTCATAAACAGTGACATTATTTCATTCACCAGTTTATTTGGGGGCTATTTCCTTACTTGTAAAATGGGAATTTTGGTTTAAAATTCCTTCTGATCAGGATGTTCTGGGGATATGAATTTCTGTTGTCTTGTGGCCTCCCTAGGTCACACAGATTTCTTCCAAGGTATGGAGCTGATAGGCAGGTCTTCCAGGACCCCTGATACTTTTTTTTTTTTTTTTTTGGGTTACGCGGGCCTCTCACTGTTGTGGCCTCTCCTGTTGCGGAGCGCAGGCTCAGGATGCGCAGACCCAGCGGCCATGGCCCATGGGCCCAGCCGCTCCGCGGCACGTGGGATCCTCCCATACCGGGGCACGAACCCGCGTCCCCTGCATCGGCAGGTGGACTCCCAACCACTGCGCCACCAGGGAAGCCCCAAAA
>NW_006776053.1:1477749-1495329 GCF_000442215.2 Lipotes vexillifer
GGGCCTCTCACCGTTGTGGCCTCTCCCGTCGCGGAGCACAGGCTCCGGACGCGCAGGCTCAGCGGCCATGGCTCACGGGTCCAGCCGCTCCGCGGCATGTGGGATCTTCCCGGACCAGGGCACGAACCCGTGTCCCCTGCATCAGCAGGCGGACTCTCAACCACTGCGCCACCAGGTAAGCCCCCTGATACTTTTATTTAGCACCTGTTTCCCACTGTAGGAGTCTATCTTTAGCACCCAAGATTAGGTAGCATCCTAGTCTGACAATATTTTTTTGATCTGTAGACACAGTTCAATGGGAAGTATTCGAAGCAATGAAAACGAGTCACATCTCATTAACTTCTACTGGTCTTTATTAAAAGGAAAACTATTGTATGAAAACAAAGACCCAATGTAGTCTAAGGCTAAGTCTCATTGATAGAACCCCTCAAGCAACAGCCCAGGCACCTAATCTTGGCACTACAATGTTGTCCTTGACTCTGCCCTATCTCTCCCCATCTCAGACTCTGGGGGTTCGCTTCCTACCAGGATATTCCTCTCCAGCCAGGCAAGATATCTCAGCCCCCGAGGACCTCGCCCTTCCTGCCAGGATGCTGGCCACAGGGTCATCCCCCTATCCCCGCCCCCTACACACCCGGTCAAGGTGACTGCTACAGACGCGGGGCCGCCGCCCTCTCAAACCCAAATGTCTTCATTGTCTTGTCAGCACCCTGGATACACTTTAAACGTCTTTAAAGTCTCCCAGCCCATTAACAATACGGTCACTACAACAATAAGGTAGACGCAACATCCACTGAGCTCAGTGTGGTGGCGTCCAAAGATCCTAAAATCCGAGACTTAGGTTCTCCCACCCCAGGTGACTCCCCGGGGCATAAGAACTACTACTCATCCCTCAGGCCTCAGCTCGAAGGTTTCTTCTCTAAGAAGCCTGCCCGGCACTCGACAGGCCGAGCCGGGCGCCTTATCCTGTGGGGCCCGTGCCCCCTCAGTCTGGGCAGAGATGACACCCGGAGTCGGCGAGTGTGCCCGCCCCGGTCCCCTCCAGGGCCAGGGGCTCCTCGGGTGCAGGAGCGAAGCCGAAGTGCGCAGTTATGGCGTCCACGTGCTGGGCCTGCGCGCGATTGGGCGCCTGCTCCTCAGACGGGAAGACTTTACCTCCATGAAGCCAGGGGTCCCCCGGAGTTCCACAGGCCTCTTTCCCGGCGCTTCCCGACACGCCCCACCCCTCCCTCCACCTGCACTTCCGGTTCCTGCGTGGCCCGGAAGTGGGCGGGCGGCGGCGGCTGCGCGAGGAGGAGGTGGAGGAGGTGCCGGGTGGCAGCTTCCCGCCCCCGAGCCGGAGCCGGTTCCGAGCGGAGTGGAGTGGAGGTCTTCCCCGAAGCGTAGCTGCCTGAGCGGGCGCCGAGCCCCCGCCATGGCCCGGAACACGCTGTCCTCGCGCTTCCGTCGGGTGGACATCGACGAATTTGACGAGAACAAATTCGTGGACGAACAGGAGGAGGCGGCGGCGGCGGCGGCCGAGCCAGGCCCGGATCCTAGCGAGGTGGACGGGCTCCTGCGGCAATATCCTTCTCCCGCGCGGCGGCCCGGACTCCCCTTTGGCCCGGCCTTCCCACTTCCCTCATCCCCGGCTCCGGCCGTTCAGGCCGACCTCCCCACTCCTCTCAGCCCCGGACCCCTCAGGTCAGTCTCCCGACTCCCTTCCGACCTGGCCCTCCTCGGGCCACGCATCCCCACTTCCCTCTGACCCGGCCTCCCCACTCTCCTTGTCCCCGGCCCGAGCCCTCGAAGCCTCCCTCAAAAGCGCGGCCCCACGCGGCCCCCGGATCCTGGTGGGCCGGCCTGCTCGGCGGCCCCAAAAGCGTGCCGGAGGGGCCTCCGGCTCGTAGGCCCCTCACTCTTGCACGAGACCTCTCCCCTTTCTTCCCCCTTGCCTCCCCACCCCCTCAGGCTGGCCCTTCCTTGGGCGCCCGATCACTCCATCCCTCCCATGCGGGAAACGGGGCCATACTCGGGTATGATCGGCGGGAGGCGCCGAGGTGAGCAACCGCTGAGTAATTGAGCGGCCAGGGCGGCTCCCGGGCACGGTCCTCTCGGGCCGGATTGCAGCACCACCTGAAAGTAGGTGGGTGGATGGCTGCGGGGAAGAAAGGCCCCACGGGGGGAGCCAAGGCTGCAGCCTTAGTCCAGCCCTGAGGTTTCAGATCGCACCTCCCACCCCAGAATCATTCTGACCCTGCGGCTTAATGCCACTCTTCCTCACCTATTCTTAGTTTCTTATGACCATTCATTGGGCTTTGGACCTCGATGGTCTCAGCCACGTTCAACAAGTGAGTTTTGGCTCCCCCCTGCATAGGCTTCTTGTGCAGGAAGCAGTGGAAAAAACTAGTCGTTTAGAGCTAAGAAAAAACAGGCAGCATAAAGTGAGATGTAAAAGTAGAGCCCCACGACTGGAAATGACTGTTCTGTGGTCACAGAAAACAAGCATTTAGAAAACAAGATTAAAAATAGAGTTGGCTGTCACAGCCTACTTGGTCCCTTAGCAGTTTGAGCACAGGAAACTGACTTATTCTCACAGGAAGGATTTTTCTTTATTCAAATGGTGTTACAGGAAGTGCCTACCCCTCCCCCGCTCTGGCCAGGGCAGTGTTGGAGGCTTATGCTGTACTGTATATAAATCAGGTTTTGGGTGTTTAATCAGTTGACTCAGCTTGGGAAGTCGAGCCCATAGACTGCCTTTGGGAGGAGTCCTACAGTGTTCCTCCAATGTGCCTTTGAAACAAAAACCTCCAGACTTTCTTTGTTTGAACAGAAATGTGTTTTCAAAGGTGGTGATTCAAACTTTTATTTCCTGCCCCATCAGGATCACCCTATTTACCCCATTGGTGAAATGGGGCCATGAGAAGGGCCCCCATGAGGGAAGGTTGATTCTGCAGTCTTGGTGGCTCATGGGCAGGCATTGCTAAAAGGACTCCAGCGTCAGGCCTGTGGCCCAGACCATCCACAAAAGGGGAGGGCAAGGTCCGGTTATCTGCTGTCTTGGTGCTGCAGAGACATGTTGAAGGTCATCTCTTACATGATAGGTTCCTTGAGGCTGCTTGGAGACCTAGGCTTAGCACATCAGGGGATGGTAGTTTCTCCACTAATGGCAGTGTCAGAAACCTTGTTACCATGGAGTGTGTACCTCTTGGGATTGGGGAAAGGGAGGTTAGCAAATGAGAACTGAAATCCTGGCAGATGTGGGGCCCAGGAAGGAAGGAGGAAGGAGCTAATATTTGCTGAGTCCCTACCATGTGCCAGGTCTTGGATTTATGTTAGATTATTAAACTATAGAAAGGGCTTCTAGGAGTCTTAGAACAGAGGCGAGGGGAGTAGGGATAGGGGTTGGTTGATTGGAGTGAGTGGATGTAGGGAGTGAGCCTGTCCTCGTACTGTATAGGGAAGCGAGTCATGGTGGGAGATCACACACATGAAATAGAGCGTGGGCTGTGCATCCACACAGACCCAACTCAGTCTTCTGTAGCTGTGTGACTTTGAATAGGTCACTCACACTCTCTGAGCCTCAGTATCCTCCTGTTGTAAAAGGAGGAGAACCAAGCTGGGCTTATAGGTTCCATGGGACCATCACTGGACAACATCCCAGAAGGCTTTAGCACAGTGCTGGACACACAGTAAGTGTCCTGGACATGCACCTTGGGCCTGTGGGTGGAGTGGCAGCAGGGGATTGTAGAAAGAGCTTGGCTTTGGAATCAGGCATCCTTGGGTTTGAAGGCCAGCTGGACAGCTTAGCTTTGTGACCTTGAAGACATCATTTTCCTTCTCTGAGCCTCAGATTCATTGCCTTTAAAATCAGAATAATGATTCTTGTCACAAAGAACTGTTAGCAGTGATGAGATGACATGTGAAAACACCTGGGGACAGGATCTGAGACCTTGTAGGGATTTTAAAGAATTGGCTCCTTTTCTTCCTTGCTGAGGCACCTTCTGGTCCTCTGGAGGGGGATCTGTCCAGAGCAGTAGTTTTGAATGATTTTGCAGTCTCCTCCCCCTGAGGAAATTTGTTGATGTTTGGAGATACTTTGTTTGTCACAACTTCGGGGGTGGGAGGGAGTGCTACTGGAATATAGTGCATAGAGGCCAGAGATGCTGCTAAATATTGTACCATGCATGCACAGGACAGACCCCACATCAGTCATCTGGTCTAAAATGTCAGTAGTAGTGCTGTGGTTGAGAAACCCTGATCTAGAGGAGACCAGGGGCTGGGCACAGTTCCTTGGCCTCCACAGCCTGTTCTCCAGAAGGGCCTAAAACCAGCTGAGACAGAGGCCAGCTTGATAAATGGTATGCCCCTCCCTACTCCCCAGTTCTCCCCAGCTGCTGAAGGCCCCCTACCTATCAACACCTGTAGTGAATGTTTGGTAGAGGGGTGCTTCAGAGAGATTAACTCTAAAGCAGTGACTCTTTTTGCCCCTGTGGACTAGTTATCCTACCCTTACCCATTCATCTTCTGGAATATTTTGTTTCCCAACCGTGCTGGTTAGTGAAGAGCGAGCGCCAGCCTTCGTTTCCTCTGAAGCCTCTGGGACTCTGCCTATTGCTCTGGGATGTCAAATTCGAAAAGAGTTCTGAGGTAGAAATTATCAGTGGCTGATATCACACTGGCTCTAACCAGACTGGGAAAAAGGAATTCCAAAGCTGACAGATACAGGGGTGTGGGAGAGTGGGCTGCCTCTCAAATTGGAAGGTGGATCAGAGCCCAGCAGGGTGCTAGGGAGCTCCACAGGGGTGGCTCCCTGGGTGTGTGGGCCCAGCTCAGTCAAGATGGAGGCCACACTAGGGAAGACCGGGGACTCGGCTTTGCTTGGGAGGTTCTGGCTGTTCACATGTGGGTATTGCTGCATGAATAGGAGTAGAGACCTGATTGGGCGGAAGCCATTTCTTGTTCTATTTTTGAAGCTTTTTGGCTGAAGCCAGTGTTTCAGATGAGGAAATGAAAGTCAACTGATGTAATTCAGTTTAAAATAGGTGTCACCTTTGGGGACCTAACCCAGATTGTAATTTTCTTTTGAGCACTGGCTATTCAGAGCTCAGCAAAGATTATGTCAGGACTCCAGCTAAGGTTTGGGGAGCAAGGAGGAGAGGATTGATTCATTTTGTTGGCAAAAGGTTCTTTTAGATTGTTAAATTTCCCCTAGTTGGGACCTCACTGACTTGGGTAGGTCTTGGAGGATAAAAGTTTTAGCACATCTTAATTCCTTTAATAGTTTAACTGATAGAAAACACTGGATTAAGAGTTAGGAGACCTCCATTTGTGCCTTTGTTCTTCCCTTTTGAGAGTGAGAAGATGAAAATGATAACCTTACTCGGTGGTCGTGAGGGTCCAGTAGGGCAGATACGGTGCCAAGTAAGTGCAAATCAGCTCAGTCAGATTTTGCTGCAAGTTACCCTGCGGGGGCGGTTGCTTTGCTACTCCCTTCCCGGAAGGGAGTGAGTCCGTGTCCAAACTTGCTTTGAAGGGGAAGGTTTCAGGGCCGGCAGAGGAGGGGTTTGCAGGTTTGGCAGAGATGCCCCACCCACCCTCCATGTGGCTCAGGAGAGCCTGTAGGCTACCCTCTGAACTGGCTGTGCCCACCGGGAGGCCACAGTGGGAGGCGGGTGGATGTGGATAGACGCCATTTAATTCCACTCTCTTGAGCTCTTTTTGAAATGAGTTCGTTAATAAAAGCATGAACATGCTAGAGCCCAGCCATCCTTAACTGGTGCTGATGCACAGGGGACATGCTTCGGGCATTTCATGCAGCCTTGCGGAACTCTCCCGTCAACACGAAGAATCAAGCTGTGAAGGTAAAGGGGGTTGAACTGCAGCTCTGCTGTGTGGGTGGTTGGGACCAGGGCTGTGATTGTCCAGTGTGAGCTCCCTGGGACTCTGGACAGCATCTGTTTCATCTCTGCATTGGTGAGTATCTACCAAGGAAGTGAGTTGGCACCGGGCAGTGTTTCCACGGAAGCCTTCTGGCGCTCCTAACACCCAGCTATCAGTGTTCATAGTAAACGCTCCCCAAAGAAACGTTCACTCCTCCCCGTTCACTCCTCCCCGAGGCCTCATGGGGTGAGAAGTCAGCCCAGCCCTTCCTGATGAGCAAAGTTATAAATTAGCTTGCCATGTGGGACTTAGCAGTGGTTATGCTTTTATAAGCTATTGAATAAGCTTTATTTGCATAAGGATTTTCAGTGCTTTTATGATTTCCTGCCTCCTAAAAACTAGGTGAGACCATACGGTTGTGCAGACTGTATCGGTTATGTTGTCTAAAAGCTCATCGCTGAGACTGTCTAAAATTTGGTCCAGGGAAAGGGGTCTCTTTGGAGCTGGGGTTTTGCCATCTTGTGATGGCACTTTTTTTTTTTTTGATGGCATCTTGATATAAATGGCTGCACCTGTCAAACATGGAGGAAAATGGCCCCTTTGTTCCATTGGGGGTGAAGGCAGACAGAAGGTGCAGCCAAGTGGACCTGTTTTTTTTTAATCTCCACAGTTATGATCCTGTAGAGTTTTTTGTTTTGTTTTGTTTTGTTTTTTTTGCGGTACGTGGGCCTCTCACTGCTGTGGCCTCTCCTGTTGTGGAGCACAGGCTCCGGACGCGCAGGCTCAGCGGCCATGGCTCACAGGCCCAGCCGCTCCACGGCATGTGGGATCTCCCCGGACTGGGGCACGAACCCGTGTCCCCTGCGTCGGCAGGCGGACTCCCAACCACTGCGCCACCAGGGAAGCCCATGATCCTGTAGAGTTTTAAGGCCTTGCTGGTGTTATCAGAAATAGGGATGCTTCTCCCCAGGAAACTGCTTATTTCCCCCAAAATAAGTGGAATAAATTACTGGCTTTGAATACTTTGGGATACTTTGAAACTTAAATCAATAAAAGAATTTCACTTAAGCATTTCAAATGAATTAGCAATTGGGCAGTGTTTCTAATGAGTTCTGACTACTTGGTTTGGTGTTTCTGAGCCTGCAGTGCAGGATGTGGATATGCCTGGGCCATGGCTCTAGGCCTCACTCCCTTTCCTCTTTCCTCTGTAGGAACGGGCCCAGGGCGTGGTGCTGAAAGTGCTTACAAATTTTAAGAGCAGCGAAATTGAGCAGGCTGTGCAGTCACTGGACAGAAATGGCATTGACTTGCTAATGAAGTACATTTATAAAGGGTTTGAGAAGCCCACAGAAAATAGCAGTGCAGTGTTACTCCAGTGGCACGAAAAGGTACGTGAACATCAGGCAGCCCACTGAGTCACCCCAACCCCAGGGTTCAAATCAGCAGGCCAGGCTACCCCAAACAAACAAAGGACAGTCTGATAGGCATGTGAGAATAAGGGGCCACGCCTCAAGCAACCTGGGACATCTGAGCACTTAACCTCTCCCAAGGAAGCACCTGGTAGGGATCTGCCGTCTCTGGTAATTGCCATTGCTTTAGCTGCTGGTTTGTGCCGGGGAGGCATGGGGGCAGGTGACTTGGCGTGGTAAGGCAGAGGCAGGCTTGCTGGTGGCTGGGACTTTGTAATACTTTCTTTGGGCTTGTGGAGGTGGTGGTTCTGGGTCTTAGATTCAGGCTGAGCCCTCCCGTTAGCTCTGAGGGCTTCCTGCTCCAGCCTCAGACTCACCAGGCCCGAGGGGGCAGTGGCAGATACCTTGGCAGTGTCTTTAACAGGGCCTTCATCCACCTGAAGCATGAAAAGCCTGTCCTTTGCTTGGGTCAGTATAAGAGCAGGGCCTTTCATCAAGCCAGTGTCCTTCCTGAAAGGCTCTGTTGAGTTTTAAGGGAGTGGCCCTTACTGAGGGATAGGTCACTTGGGCAGCCTGGGGCTGGGCTGTGGCCTTTGGTCCTGCTGGCGGGTGTGCTCTGCCAGAAGGTGAGCTCCTAGGCTTAGTGGGCGGAGGTGGTCGTGGGGCTCAGGGGAACTGAGTGGTATGGAGGCCAGGCTCTCTGGTCCCTTTAAGGCAACTGGGTGCTCAGCCCTGTTGATGTTTCAGCTCTAATGGGCTAGTGTTTAAGTGCCTACGGCTGTGCCTGTAGGCTGGGACATGATGAGCTTGTCAAAGGGAAACTGGGGGTCTCTGTGTGAGCTTGGTAACAATGTTCTCAAGCCCAGTTCTCCTGCCTCAAGAGCTAGCAGCTCTCGGGAACCCTTTGTTCCAGGACAGGGCTCCATCCCTCGAATGTGGACCCTGTTGGCACCTCTTAACTGTGCTCTCGTGGGAATCCCTTTTCAGAAGGTCTGTGACATGGTCAGGAGCGCATGGTCCCATCTTCCCTGGCAAGCTAGGCTCCCCTTGTCCAACCAAGTCTCAACTGACACCTTTTCTTTTCCTGCCCCTACAGGCATTAGCAGTAGGAGGACTAGGCTCCATTATAAGAGTTCTTACAGCAAGAAAGACTGTTTAAAAAAAAAAAGACTCATGTTACCTTGAGAAGAATTTTGGATGCACAGGCTGTTGAAGAAGGGATTGACAATGGACCATCTTCCTCAGAACTCCCAAGTAAACTATTTCAGGACATGCATCCGCTAAAACGTATTTTATTTTCAAGGTGGAGGGAGAAATCGTCTTACTGTTTCCTAAATCCTTTGCAGGATCTGATAGTCTATGCCTTTGTCCACAAGTAATGCAGAACTGACATTGTGACTGTCTACCAGAGTGGCTGGCCCGCATTGGTCAGGTGTACCTGTGTGCACTGCCTGTGTAAAAGTGGGGAAGGATGACTTGGGCAGGTGCAGATTCAAGGGGTGTGGTAAAAAAGGGAGAACTTGGTTTTTGTTGAAGTGGAAAACCCCCAAGGGTTTGTACAGACATCCCGACCTCCCAAAGAAGGCGGGCTCTCTTGGGTTCATTGTAAAGTGCCTGCTGCATCAATAAAGCTCTTGGCTTATTAGTATATACTCTGCAGTGTGTTTCGTGTATATAAAAGAAATGGGTAATGGATGGCAATGAATGAGAGGTCGCCTGTTCTGGAAACTGGACATGGAGGGGGTAGACTTGTGTCCCCGCCGAGCCATGGGAGCGAGCATGGCATTCCAGCCCTCCTGCCAGAGCAGTAAATCAGGCCTGGGCTGCAGTGCTGCTGGCTGCTACAGAGAGATGTTTTGCTGAATAACTATTTATTGTTTTTACTCCTTTCATTTGTGTATAGTTTTGGAGCTTATTTAATAAAGTGCCAAACATTCAATAATTGACCTAAGCTTTAAAAGTCTTCAGTTTGTGTGACTGCACTTGGAGTCTTTTGGGAGCGGGCTTAGACGGGCCCAGTCATCACCTCCTGACGCTGGGTTCGGCTGTTTAGCAGGAACACCGTGATGTTGTTTTCTTTAAAGGGTTAAGAGCCAGAAACAGGTAGCAATCAGCCTATAGATATAAAAGGAACATTTTGTTCCCTGTAACCACTAACAATGGGCCTCTCTGAAGAGCAGAGATGCTTTTCTTTCCTTTTTGGCACATGTAACTGCAGTTTGCTAAAGGTAGGGACCCCATTCATGTCCCTGAAGCTCTTCCCAGTCATGTGGGCCTTGGAGATGGAGGTTGACCAAAGTGACAATCCTCCCAACTCCTCTGCAGAACCCTACCCTTCCTGGGAGGTAGGACTGGGCTGCTGGCTTCATTAAATTACATGTAATGTTTATTCACCCAAACCTAATCTGGGGAGGTGCTTCCTGAAAGACTAGTGTTCTACAGGCCTTGAACTTGGCCTTGGAGTTTTAAATGTGAGACACAATGTACTAAATTTAACAAGTTAAAGAAATACTGACACACCAAACTATATCAAGTAAATCCACTGCCTCTGGATTGAAGAGCTTTAATCAAAAAGTGTATTGCACCACAAGTGAATTTTCTACAGCAGTTTAGATAATACAATCTCCCTGTGTACAACATGGAGGGTGAGATCAAGATCCAATGCTCATATAAAGGACTATATATACTGTCTCTATCACAGAACGTTTTATACAAGTAAAAGTGCATCAAATCACTTAGAACATTTACTCCACTCTTCTTAAAGCTGAAGGAAATTCAACATGCAGGAGGAAAGCCTGATCAGAATGAATCCTCCCTGTGCAAGTAGACTTAGTGAGGGGCCCCACAACCAACGACGCCTAAAATGGCCGGCGGACGTGGGTGGTGGGTGAGACCAGCTCGAGGGCTGGAGAAGCCACTGGGGAGTCGGGCGGGGCTCCCATGGCTGTGTGGTAGTCGCCTCTAGCAAGCCCTGAACTACCCAATCTTAGGGATTCTTTTCTGGAAGAGCTACCTCCTATTCATCAAAATTATGGAACAGAAGGGACTCCTGTTTTGTGTCCCCACCAGATAAATGGAAAACAGCATTCTAAACACAGGTGAGGCATCTGCAGGGGTAGCCATAGGAGGAGGCAGGTAACCGGAGAATGGGTCACTTGGATGGCAGAGAGCCCAAGTGGGGACGAGGGTGATGCTGCCCTTGTTTGGTACTTCTAGGTCCACGGAACTGTCTTATGTTAACAGGCAGGTAACCGGAGAATGGGTCACTTGGATGGCAGAGAGCCCAAGTGGGGACGAGGGTGATGCTGCCCTTGTTTGGTACTTCTAGGTCCACGGAACTGTCTTATGTTAACTGCAAATCCTTGTTTTCCTGTGAGATATACTTTATTTTAACCCTAAACATAGTTGAGAAACATAACTTTACATCATTGGATAACTGATGATAAATTTAGGAGCTCCAGTTATTCAGTTTATTTAACCAAAAAAACTTTCATCAAACTATAACTCAATATATGGTTTCCCTTTAGATTTGATAGTGTGCCTTAACCAGGGCAAGCACATTCCCTTTTCTTTATAATGATAACTAATACAAGTTTTTTATCAGTCAGTTCCAGAGCCATTTGCATGCTATCAAGTACTGCAGCCAGCTAGGGGCTGCCTGGTTGCCATACATGAATGTAGTGTCATCTTAAATATTTGGGGGTAGGGTGACAGACAGGGAGAGACGGTGGCTCCACTTACAAGGCAGTCCACCCTCCAACGTTTTGGTCAAAGCCTGGGGAGAGGGACAGCTGCTGCTTCCTTTGAATACAGCAGACTGTCCTTAGCAGTAGAAAATGTGATTAGCATTTGCTCAGTGTTACAACACAGAATTAAGAGCTAAACAAATGAAACACCACCACTGCTTCAGAGGGAAGCAGATGCCAAAGAATGCTAGTGACATTACAAAGGGACAGGGCTCCCAATCTTAGAAATAATTTCCTCTTGATGCTCAGATTTTCCTTTAAGAACACCAGTTAAATGGATTTTATAATACAGAAGATATGTTTATAATAGCAAGGAACTTTAGCTATAAAAAATAGTTTAAAATGGTTTACCAGCAACCTATCCAAGACAAGTACATTCATTAAAAAGGCAATTGAGTGTATTTGGTACTAAGGATCTTTTTATACATTTGCTAGTTTTCTTCAGTAAAATGAGATACTGTCAGAAAGGTGCATATTCATTAATCCACACTGGCCCCAGAGTACCTTAAAGACAGACAACTAAAGTTCTCGGTGGTCTGAGAAACAACGTGAAATAATGTTTCCTTGGGAGGAAGGGTTTAAAACGCTGCTTCTAACTCATCTGAACCCAAACATACTGAAAGGGAAAGGGAGTTTTTAAAGGCCGGCCTCACGGAGTTGGCTCTTCGTGGCAGAACTAGGTGGGTCTGGGCTGCTGGGCACCATTTTGAAGGGCTGTCTATGTCCAGTGTCGTCACCACACGACAGATGAGCCGCCTCCTCTCTGACACATGCTGAGGGCTTCGGCTTTAAGTGCTCACCTTGAAAGAGGATACGGGGCAGATGGGTGCTGGCCAGAGCTGGGATTTTAGCAGCACTGTGGAAATGTGGGTAGTGCCAGGACCCTCTGGTGAACAGAACAACAGGATCAGCTACCTCCTGAGGTTCTTATCAGTCTGCAGGAGTGGGCCTTAAGTCTTGTAAACAATGTTCAGATGCTTGTACAAAATACTGCAGTTACAGTGATTAAAAACCCACCCAGACTGGTGTGTCAGTGTTCTTTTCACAGAAAAAGTGTCAGCCCTTGGAGGTTCATCCTTGGGTGGTGCCGCCTAGGACCATGGTATCCGAGGGTTGGAGATGGACGGCCGGATGCTGCCCTTGGGAGCTGGCTTGGACCCAAACCATGACATCTGGGTTTGAAACAGAAAACGCTCCTGAGATGAGAATCAGGACTAGGTACAAAGCAGCTGAAAGAGCACCTCCCCAGCCGTGGGCCGCCGCCCCTGCCCTCCACACACCCGGACTCTGGCTGTGAGCAGAGCAGTGAAGACGATGGTTCTGGTAACCAGTGTGTGGGGCTGCAAGGCCCATTCTAAAGATGGGAGGGAGACAGGAGAAGAACCTGAGGTGACAAGAACAAGGGAGTGAATTTAGGTAATGTTTCCTTAAAATGTTTTCGATTATAGCATTTACGCAGGTACTTTTTGAATATTTTTCATTTTTTAAAAAAGTCTGGGTGCTGGCCAGACCTGGGGCTGTTGATGACGTGATACCAATGAAAGTGCTCTGGAGAAGAACACAAGGCCCTGTTAGTCAAGTACAGCAGAGACCTGTGGGCACAAAGCATGTCCTCGGTAAATACTACCCGAGTCCAGTTCATCAACCAAAAGCACCTTCCAAGCTAATGATGCAGCTGTGGGCTGGTCTCACCCGCCAGGGCTGCGATGACTGACTACATTTTCTGGAAGGCGGACAGCAGACCAGGAAACCCTACCTTATACTCCAGGGTTTCTCTGAGCATGTTCTCCTCCTCTTGTGAAAAGTTCAGCAACACTGACACAGCTTTTATAAGATGAAAAGCCTGAAACAAAGCATATCTTGCTGCCATGGGCCTTGGTCAGTTAGCAGGCGGTCAGGGGGCTACATGGCAGCATATCCTGGTCCTGCTCCTCCTGTGCGCTCCGGGCTTGGTCAGCAAGGACCACGCAGAGGGTGGAGGTGGGCATTCTGAGGTCTGCTGGTTCTTTTACTCCCCCAACTTTTACTTCGGAGACTGGTGAGACCACCAGCGACCACCGCAGCCACCCGCTCTTCGGCAGGAGGCAGGACTGCTGGGTGGATTCAGTTCCCTGGACTCTGGCCTCAGCATCCGACCCACATCTCCTCCCAGGAGCCAGTTCCCTACTCGGCGCCCCCTGCTTGCTGCTCAACCAGCAGGTCAGCGCCCACTGGAGAAATGACTGAGTGCTCACGTTGGTGGTCAAAGCAGAATGGGGGACAGGAAGAAAGAAATGGATTTGGCGGGAAGCCAGGCAGGGTGCGGACAAATGAACCAGGCCCTGGGGTAGAACTCAGTACCCAAAGGGCAACTCAAAAGCCCTTTACCTCAGATTCGCGACAGGACATGAATTTTAAAACCACATGTTTGAGGTACTCAAAGTTGATCTCGCGGGCATCAGTCAGGTCAGCATTATTCGTGACAGGAGGGGCCACGTTTGGCATTTCAGGCCCAGGCTTCTCCCGGACTTCAAAAAGCTCGTTATCGGGTCTGATTTTCTGAAAAACCAACGGAAAGACGCTACATTGAACCCTTCAAGACAGGTTCGAAAATCACAGGGGAGATTCACTTGGCCCTGGCTGTGATCACCTGCAGTTCTCTGCCACACCCTGCACAGAGTAGGGCGAAAAGGGCCCCACCTGCGAAGGAAGCACCAGCACCTGAAGAAGGCAGGTGCTGGCTGAGAGGAGGGAGAGGAATGTGGGCAAGTTCAGCCACTTCCTTTACCCGCATCAGGACTCGTCTCCTGGAGCAGTGAGCACCCAGCCAGGGCAGAGGCGCCGCTCTCCCACATCTGGGCCTGGCCTCTGCCATTCACACATGGCCACAGGTCACCTCACTGACCTCTCAGACAACACACAGGCTCAGAGAAAGAGGGTTCGTGCCGGGGGTCACAGAGCCACTTTCCAGGAGCACGTTCAAGGTGGCAGGGCCACTGTCCCACCAGCCTGACTTCCCAGAGACCTCTTGCAGTCCCCTGGGGGGGAGTGTCATCAGGCAGGAGGAGCAGAGGCGGGAGGGCACGGGCAGCGGGGAGAAGGGGGACACTCACCAGCTCCTTCTGCAGAGTCTTCTTGAGTTCCAGCATCCTCTGCTGCATCTGCTTTATGGTCTGAGCAAAGCCCCACCCCCACAAAAGGCCATTCAATAAATGCACGTTTCACCATCTTTAAAGTGCAAAGGACCACAGAGCAGACAGACAACCCCTTGGGTCCCCATACACCTGTTAGAAGCCCCTGCTTCATCTCCTGAGGAGCTTGCGCTGCCACACCTGCTGCCTCGGCCTCCTTCCCCCACGTGCTGAGCCTGTGCACAGCCCTGCTCTCCTGGCACCGCCGCTGCCACAGTGCTGTCCCACCCCTCCCGGCCTGGGGCCTTGGGACTGCTTCTGGCGCTCGCCTCCACAGGCAGCGTAGCTAGAAATGCCTCTGCACAGTATATTCTGCCCTTCAGAATGATATTTAGGTGCTATCATCCCCAAGTAGGATACCTGGGCCAAAATTTATGATTCTCATCATCACCATTGATCTCCTGAAATACCATAATAATTTTTAACACTTATTTTGAACAGTATTAAAGATCGTGGTTTTTCGGCACAACCCAACAACAATGGGTTTTATGTCTTTATTTTCCTTATTTATTTTTAGTGAGCTTATTAGTATTACGGGCCTTAAATATAATTTATTACACATTCCATTAACCACCCGAAAGGCTGAACTCTGTTTTCCCAATGAAAAAATTTAATGTGTAATCGACATTACAGGGAAAAAATTTTAAATAAAAATTTCTCCAAAATCTCACAACTATATCAAAATGAGTTTTTCCTGTGGACTTCTAGTCCACGTCACCATTCTTGCACTGAGTAGCTAGAATTTTGAATAGTAGTTTTCATTTATCAGAGTTTCCACAGCTTTATAGTTTTGCTAATTATAACTTTTAATGTGACAGTAACTCTAGGGGATGCCCCATGTCTTCTTGTGTAGCTGAGTTACCTTGTTTTTGGCCATGTTGCATGGCTTGCGGGATCTGAGTTCCCCGACCGGGGATTGAACCCGGGGCCATGGCAGAGCAAGCGCCAAGTCCTAACCACTGGACCGCCAGGGAACTCCCTGAGCTTCCATTTTCAAACAAAGCTGTAATAAGCTTCATTGTCTCAAGAGCAGTATGGCCACAGTCCCCTGGGGATGAGACGGCTGGGAAAGCACCTCCAGCTCCTGCCACACTGCCTGCAACACCCCACTGACAAAATGGTAATGTTTCGTTCCAATCTGTATTCTCTGCTTGACTGTGAAGCTGGGCATTCCCCCAAAAGTACATTTGCTAGTTTATGTTACTTGATTTTCTAGGTTTTGACTCATTCATTAACTTATCCAATGAATACCGAGTCTCTACACCAGCCTAGAGGCTGCAGAAAAAGCAGGAAAAAAAAAAAAAGAAAAAATGTCTGCCCTCAAGAGAGAACAGTGTCAATAAGCAAATATACAGTGTATCAGAAGGTATTAAGAGGCCTGGAGGAAAAAAAAGCAAGGTGAGGGGACCGGGAGTTCTGTTGGTGAGGGCTGGCAGGGTAGCAGGATGGCCTCACTGACAAAATGACACCATAAAGGAAGTGAGGGTAATTGGAGGAAGGATCTTCCAGACAGAAGGCTCAGCAAGTGCAAAGGCCCTGAGGCGGGAGGGTGCTTGATATTCACAGAAAGGCAAGGCCACTGTGGCTGAGAGGGAATGCTGGGGGAGAGCAGAGGGTATGGGGAAGGGGGCAGTAAGGAGCCAGACCACAAAGGCTTTGTGGGCCACTGCAAGGACTTTGGCTTTTATGGGGACAGAGAGTCATCAGAAGGCCGGAACAGACAAGTGACAGGGAAACCAATTAGAAGCCCAACACCATCCTCTAGGGAAGATAGGATGGTCACCTGGTCTCGGGTGGTAGCAGTGGTGGGGATGAGAAGCAGCTCATTGCGCGTACAGTTTGAAGGGAGAGCCAAATGGATTCCTTAATGATTTGGATGTTGGTTGTGAAAGAAACAAAGGGAACAAGGATGACTTCAAGGTTTTTGCCATTTACTGAGATAGGAAAGATGGCAGTAGATGCTAGAGAGCGTGGTCAGTCTGAAGTCTGGTTCTGGATGTTTTAAATTTCAGGGGCCTTTCAGACACTGACATAGAGAAATAGGGTAGATACAGGAGTCTAGAGTTCACAGGAGCCGTCTGGATTCAAGGTATGGATGTGGTGCCAGCAGCACACAGGATGGGGGAGATCGCCAAGGATGTGAGTGCGATTTGGAGAAGCTGTCCGAGGGCTGGACCCAGGAACACAGTGTGCACTCTTCTATATTTTATATTTCATGATAAGAGATTAAGAGCCTGTGTGTGTGTGTGTGTGTGTGTGTGTGTGTGTGTGTGTGAGTGAGTGAAAGGGGGAGATGGGCGGGGGTGGGGGGAGAGAAAGAATGACCACCTTTCTCCTTTGTTAAAGAGTAATCACAGAATTTGGGGGCGGAATTTCAGGCCAGAGCATTGACTAGCCAGCACATTTAACTTCACAGGACATTTTAAAAACAAGGCTCAAACAAGACCCTGCATTTACAGGTGCAGAGGCCAGGCAGGGTGGGTGGAATCATGACATTTATTAAGCCTCTATCAAATACCAGAAAATTTACAAGAAGCTAACAAACAGTTTCATTTCATCCCCCAACCTCCCCCCACCACAAAACCACTGAAAGGCAGGTATCACCGCTATCATTTCACAGCTGTAGAAAAAAGTGCAGAGGTAAGGTGACTAGTCATAGGACCTAGCTGGCGATGGCACAGGGGGCTGGGGACACTGAGACCTGCCACCGTTCCAGCTCTAATACTCCAGATACCATCTCAGGTGGGGGGTCTGGGAGGAGACTGCGCAAGTGTGAAAGGAAGAGGGCCGTGCAGGAGGTAAGCAGAAGAGAACCAGGAAGAAGCCCTTGTGATGGAAGAGGTAACACCTCCCCCAAGAGGGGCCCAGGGGCATCAGCACAACTCTTGAAGAACGGACTGGATGGTTTTAGGCACAAGGACAGGGAAAGGGACATAAATAGCTGAGGGAGCGTCCTCACCTTATTTTTCTCTAGAAGTTGCTGCTCCAAGTCCTGTTTTTCCTTCTGTAGCTGCCCTAGATCCATGGTGGTCCCCATCTCACCATTTGGTATCCCCTCTGCAGCCGGAAGCTGGTACGCGGGGTCCTGCCCGGCCCTCGAGGTCACCTACAGGGTGGTGGCAGCACAGGACATGGTCAAGCTAAGCCACAGATCCCTCGGGAAGGGGGCCAGACTCATTCCAAAGGTGACGACTGATGTGCTCCACCAGGCAGCTAGCCAGGAACCAGACTTAAACTATGGCAACCCCGGCACAGAGCCTGCTGGGGGGACAATTAACTCTCCATGCAAGGAGCCTGCTGGGAAGGAAGGGCTTCAGCACCTGAACACTGACAGTGTCGTCACATCAGATGGGCTCCTCAACACGCACAACCCCTCGCAGCGAGGCGCCCCCC
>NW_006776053.1:1495380-1571014 GCF_000442215.2 Lipotes vexillifer
CCCCCGTTGGAGAGGAAGCTGAGGCACAGGGAGGCGGCACAGGGAGGCGGCTCAGGCGGGACTCACGTGAGGCTCGCTGACTGAGAGCACCACACCCTGCTCCTGGCTCTGCAGCCTCAGCAGGTCCTCCTGCACGTCGGCCGTCTCCGACTGCTCCTCGGCCCTCAGGCCCCTCAGGGCCTCCAGCTCACTCTGCAGCTGGCGCATCTGCAGCAGGGCGGAGTCGTGACCTAAGCCGGGCAGAGAGGAGGTGAGCGCGGTGACTGGGCCACCTCTGGGCAGGGGTCCGGGCAAGAACAGGTGAAAAGGCCCAGCCTTGGCCGATGCCTCACCTTTCTTCAGTTGGAGAATCTCTTGCTCTTTCTGGAGAATCACTTCAGTTTTTTCCTGCAGACTCTGCTCCTTCTCACCTTCTATGGCGATCAGGTTAGCAGCCTCGGAGAAAAAAACCAACATGAGAGAAGGTTGGTAGCAATAATCCCATCTTCCCTAAAGGAGTCTCCACTTTTCCACTACCAGGGTCCTCCATGAATCCCTCCCTGAAGGCCACAGCCTAGAACATTCCCCAAGCTAACCTCTGCTTCTATAAACATGCACAGATCAGTTCTCCTCGGCAGGGGCCCTGCACAGGGGCAATCACCCTCACTGCGACTCTGGCCTGTAGTGGGCCTACCAGAGACATGGCCATTCTGCCCAGCCTTCCAAAAGCTGTCAAAACCGTAACTTCCACGTCCTGAGGGCCTGTGACGTGCCCAGCATTTGATACAAATGACCTCATTATCATATTCTTGAAGGTATGATTATCATAGGGTCTTTTCAGAGGCACCTCAGACAGATCTGTTAAGGACCAAACCAAGACCTAGAGCCAGTTACCTAGATTTGGGGCCTAACTCTTGAGTCTGTCCTCAAAGGAAGGCTTTTCCCACCCTTGCTGCTGAGAGCTCAACTGTATGTGGTCCTGGGGCCTGTGGCCGGTGGTGGCCCACCTCACAGAATTAGAGCCCAGTAGTACCTGGTTCTGGACTTTTCCCCAGGTGATGTTTATCACATTAACTATCAAAATTTTAAAAGGCCATCCTATGGGGTGAGGGTTTCTTTCTAACATCTTTCTCCCATCTTCCTAGAGACATCAGGGGAATCAAGCAGCTGACGACACTCCTGAGACCTGTGTCCACCCTCTGCCCTGGACAGAGCAGGAGATAGGTTGGTCCTGCCTGGGACTGAGGTGGAGGCATCACAGGGGGCCTACCTGTTGCTGGAACTCTTCCCTTTGCTTCCGCACCTCCTCCAGGGCTTGAGCCATTGCCACACTCACAATTTCTCTTTGGCTCCATTCTTCCTACAATCCGGAAAATTGGTAGGAGATTGAGTCCAGAACCTCAGTTCACCTTTTTTTTAGCTGCACACTTCACGCGACGCCCACAGAGGGAGGGCCGTCTTGCAGGTCCAGATGGAAGTGTTTCCTGCTTCCCAAGGTTCCCAGGCTACTCTTTTGCTGCACTGCCTTCTGTTTGCCTCTGAGAACTGTTCCTGTGGACAACCCACCAACCTCTGGGAACAGGCACACCGTGGAAGGTCAGTCGTCCCATGAACACACCAGCTAGTACTCAGGCCAAAGGCTAGGGGACCTAGACTCAAAGAGGTGGTCTAATGAAATCAACACAGAACAAGAAGACTCAAGCTGACGTGAATGGAGTAGCAGACTGGAGCAATCCGGCTACAGAAATGATAAGCAATTACTGAATTTTAATACAGGAAATGTCACAACTTCATCAAAATCATCCATATTACAGGAGAGAAAACTGAGGCTCTGAGAGGTTAAATAATTGCCTGAGATCCTAGAGCTAGTAAGTGGCATGGCCACGTTTTAAGCCAGAGGCTGAGCTGAGCCAAGCCTTTGGCTGCTACACTCTACCACCCAGTCTTTTCTACCACAAGCAGGGCTGCCCCGCTGCGTCCCCCCGCCAGAGCACAGGGACTCCCTCCTGACAATCACATCAGTCCTCTTCCCTGAGGCTGATGCTGGGCTCGCTAATCAACCCCCAGATGAATAATATGACTTCTCAGGTGCCTGCACACTGGTCAGGGATGTCTGCTGTTTATGTCTACCCAGAATCACCCCTTTTGGTGGGGGGGTAAGAGCCTCATCACTGCTATTCCCCACTCCCACTCCAAAATTCTACATGGTTCTGGTAGGGTTACCAATAATGATGTCCCCATTTTGTGGCTACAAGAATAAGCATGTGGGCTTCCTTGGTGGTGCAGTGGTTGAGAGTCCGCCTGCCGATGCAGGGGACACAGGTTCGTGCCCCCCGGTCCAGGAAGACCCCACATGCCGCGGAGCGGCTAGGCCCGTGAGCCATGGCCACTGAGCCTGCGCGTCCAGAGCCTGTGCTCCGCAACGGGAGAGGCCACAACAGTGAGAGGCCCGCATACTGGACAAAAAAAAAAACAAGAATAAGCATGTGATTCGGGCCTGGCCAATCACAGTAAATCATCCCCTTGGCCAACTTGATTTGTCCAAAGGATGGCTCTGTCACCCAAGATGAACCAATCAAATCCCTTTATATATCAGAATCTTTTTTTATATGGTGAAG
This sequence comes from Lipotes vexillifer, assembly GCF_000442215.2. NCBI lineage: Eukaryota > Metazoa > Chordata > Mammalia > Artiodactyla > Lipotidae > Lipotes > Lipotes vexillifer. Next base: position 1,497,978 of record NW_006776053.1, read on the forward strand.
CTGAGAGGGAGATGCCCTCTTTTCTCCGGGGTTGCTAAGTTGGAATGATACCAGCTTGGAGCTGCTGAGGTGATGTCCTCCCAACCTCTAGGACACAGTCTATATCATTGAGAAAAGCAAGGATGAGTTGGGTGACTGACAGGGCAAGAGACAGCATGACGCAGGCAGAGAAGAGATCTGAGTCCCCAGGTTCCAGTTGGACAAGTCTTTCTGGTTCAGTGAACTACTCAACTCCTCCTACGATACCTCCTTTTCCACTTACACCAGTCCAGGTGGGTTAATGGATGGAGACGTCAGCCTCATGGCCAGTGCCATTCTGGTTCCTACTGGGGAGCTGTCAGAATTGACATTCCGTGAGTCCACCTCTAGTAGACAAGGAAAATTGGTGCAGGAACTCAAGAGGCTGAAAGTGAGACCTTGAACTACCCCAGACAATCCCCTTCATCGGGAGAAGCTCTGTTGGTACAGGAGAAGGAGCAAGAGATCTCAGGCTGAGTGGAGCTATGAAACCCTGGCCCTGCAAGCCCAGGTGGGCCGGGTGACAGGAATGTCATGCCTCCACAGGAGCCTTTTCTGGGGAAGTTTAGAAGAGACGCTATGACTGCTGATGTCTTAAGAGGACAGCAGGCAGGCTGTGAGCGAGAAGGCAGGAAGCATGCCAGGAACTGTACTTGGTACTTTTCATCCATGGTCATGCTTGATCCCCAGGGTAAACCTCTTGAAGTCAAGGGTTATCATCTTCAGTTTGAAAAAAGGACACTGATTCCCTCAAGCATCAGCTAGTGAGGGGCCAGGGTGACACCCAGAACTGAGTCTACGTGGTTGTAGAGTCTCAGCTACTGCCACAGAGCCACACATGATCCAGGATTTGAGACTGATTGGCATAGCTCAGGTTCACTGCAGAAGCCAGCAGGCTACCCATGAGCACAGCCCTCTGCACCTGGGAATGATTTCCCCAGAGGGCTGTTTTGAAAAATATGGATACAAACAAACAAACAAACAAAAAGTGTGCATCTAAAAATAGTGCTTCAAAATACCAGAAGCAAAGACTGACAGAACTAAAGAGAGAAAGAGACAAATCCATGATTACAGCTGAAGATCTAGCACCCCTCTCAGTAAGTGATGGAACAAATATACCAAAAAAGAAAAAAAACAAAAAATAGAAGTCCTACAGAAGATTTGAACAATACTATTAACGAACTTGATCTAATTAGCATTTATAGAACACTCTCCCTACTAACAGAATATATATTCTTTTCAAGTGCACTGAAATATTTACCAAGATACACTATAGGTTGGGTCATAAAACAAGTCTAAATAAATATCGAAGAACTGAAATCATTTAGATTATTATCTGACTATAATGGTATTAAACTAGAAATCCAAGATATCAAGAAAACTCGCTCAAACGTCTAAAAATTAACCACACTTCTAAATAGCCTGTGTGTGCTGTTTTTTAAGTTATTGCCTCAGCCCACACCCACCCTTTCATATTCTGCTTTGTGATGCTGTGCCTGGGAATCTGCAAACCCTATTTCTCCAGGTCAGGCTCCACATTCATATACATACTCATCTCTGCCAAAAGGGGGAGCTCCAGGGAGATTGGAAGGCAGGAGGAGGGAGAAAGACTTGCTCCTTTCCGTCAGCTTCCAGTTTCTGTGAGCAATGCTGCTTGGCCCTGGCAGCTGCAATTTCTTCCCAAAGCAGCAGCTGCATCCACTCGGCAGTCTTCCCGACACTTGCGGCTGAATTCTTTCACTGCCCTATCCCTCAACAAACACACCAGCACCAACTGTACAGAGTCCCCTCCTCACAGGTCTGAGTTTCAAATCTGTGGGGCTCCTCTTCTTAATTCCTAAATAATTCCAACATCTTCACTTTGTTCCCTTAGTCCTAGGGTTGGAAGCTGTGCCCTGCAGTTGCTACCTTCATGGTATCTTTTAACTGTTTCAGTGCTGGATTAAAAACTTTACACTAGAACACAAATTCTCATTCAAATAACTGGGGTAGTTCCTCTCTCCTGACTGGACTGTGAATCACATGCTGTGGGGCAGATTTTGTTTCTTCTTGTGCACATACTTGCAATAATCACTGCCCTCCATTCTTCCCTCTACATCTTCTGTACTTCTAGAATTTTCCTTCACCTGAAAGATGTTCTTTAGTACTTACTTTAGTGCAAGTCTGTTAGTGCCTAATTCTTTCTGTTTTATTGGTTTTCTTTAGTGCTACTACAATGCTGTGTCTGGGTACGCATTTTAAAATTTATCCTGTTTGGATTTGTAAGGATTCTTATACCTGTACCTGTGACTCGAGAGCTTTCATCAGTTTGAAAACTTCTCAGCGATGATCTCTTTAATGATTGCTTCTGTCTCATTTTTTTCATTTCCTCTGGGCTTCTACTGACACATGATAAAACATCTCACAGTACCCTGTATGTCTTTTATCTTCTCTTTTCTGCATTTTATTCTGACCTTTCTTCCATTTCACTACTTCTCTCTTTAGTTCTAATCTGCTGTTAAGCTCATTCATTGTTTTTTAAACAGCTTTACTGAAGTATAATTGGCAAATAATAAACTGCACATATTTAAAGTATGCAACTGATGAATTATGCTGAAACCATCACCAAAATAAAAATAGTGAAAATATCCATTATGCCAAAAAAGTTTCCTCATGCCCTTCTGTAATCTGCATTTTTACTTTCAGCTACTGCATTTTTCAGTTTTGGAATTCTAAGTTGATTCCTTTTCTTTTTTAAAAAATTTTATTTATTTAATTTATTTTTGGCTGCATTGGGTCTTCACTGCAGCATGCAGGCTTTCTCTAGTTGTGGCGAGCAGGGGCTACTTGTTGCAGTGTGCGGGCTTCTCATTGTGGTGGCGTCTCTTGTTGCAGAGTATGGGCTCTAGGCGTGCAGGATTCAGCAGCTGTGGCATGTGGGCTCAGCAGTTGTGGCACATGGGCTTCAGTAGTTGTGGCTTGTGGGCTCTAGAGCACAGGCCCAGTAGTTGTGGTGCACGGGCTTAGTTGCTCCTTGGCATGTGGGATCTTCCCGGATCAGGGATTGAACCCGTGTCCCCTGCATTGGCAGGTGGATTCTTAACCACTGTGCCACCAGGGAAACCCTAATTAGATTCCTTTTCAAAACTACTGTCTTCTATTATAATTTCCAAATCTCTGCTGAAATGTTCAATTTTGTCTTTTATATCCTTAAACGGAGCACGCACAGTAATATCTGAGCTTCCTAAAAGGTCTTCCTGCTTCTGTACTTGCCTCCTTTACAGAACATTCTCCACATACAGCCAGAGTAATCCTTTTACTACAAAACTTCTCACGTCACTCCTCTGCTTAAAACCTCCAACTGCTTCCCCAATGACCTTCTATCATCCACCGCTCTCCCCGAGCCCACGGAGTGGCAGCTACAGTGGCCTTTGTGCTGTTCTCTGAACAAACCAAGCTTTTTTCTGCATGACGGTGTTTCTCTTTGCTATTTCTTCTGTCTGGAATATTCCTTCCCCAAAAATTTGCATTGCTGTCCCCTTCTCGTTATTCAGACCTTTTGCTCAAATCTCACTAACACCCTCCCTCACCTCCATATATATCTTTTTTCTTAATTTTTAAATTTATTTTTTTATACAGCAGGTTCTTATTAGTCATCAATTTTATACACATCAGTGTATACACGTCAATCCCAATCGCCCAATTCAACACAGCACTGCCCCGCCATGGCTTTCCTCCCTTGGTGTCCATACGCTTGTTCTCTACATCTGTGTCTCTATTTCTGCTCTGAAAACTGGTTCATCTGTACCATTTTTCTAGGTTCCACATATATGCGTTAATATACGATATTTGTTTTTCTCTTTCTGACTTACTTCACTCTGTATGACAGTCTCTAGATCCATCCACGTCTCAACAAATGACCCAATTTCGTTCCTTTTTATGGCTGAGTAATACTCCATTGTATATATGTACCACTGCTTCTTTATCCATTCGTCTGTCAGTGGGCATTTAGGTTGCTTCCATGACCTGGCTATTGTAAATAGTGCTGCAATGAACATTGGGGTGCATGTGTCTTTTTGAATTGCGGTTTGCTCTAGGTATATGTCCAGTAGTGGGATTGCTGGATCATATGGTAATTCTATTTTTAGCTTTTTAAGGAACCTCCGTACTGTAATCCATAGTAGCTGTATCAATTTACATTCCTACCAACAGTGCAAGAGGGTTCCCTTTTCTCCACACCCTCTCCAGCATTTGTTGTTTGTAGATTTTCTGATGATGCCCATTCTAACTGGTGTGAGGTGATACCTCACTGTAGTTTTGATTTGCACTTCTCTAATAATTAGTGATGTTGAGCAGCTTTTCATGTGCTTCTTGGCCAGCTGTATGTCTTCTTTGGAGAAATGTCTATTTAGGTCTTCTCCCCACTTTTGGATTGGGTTGTTTTTTTAAAATTGAGCTGCATGAGCTGTTTATATATGTTGGAGATTAATGTTTTGTCCGTTGATTCGTTTGCAAATATTTTCTCCCATTCTGAGGGTTGTCTTTTCGTCTTGTTTATGGTTTCCTTTGCTGTGCAAAAGCTTTGAAGTTTCATTAGGTCCCATTTGCTTATTTTTGTTTTTATTTCCATTACTCTAGGAGGTGGATCAAAAAAAGATCTTGCTGTGATTTATGTCAAAGACTGTTCTCCCTATGTTTTCCTCTAAGAGTTTTACAGTGTCCAGTCTTACATTTAGGTCTCTAATCCATTTTGAGTTTATTTTTGTGTATGGTGTTAGGGACTGTTCTAATTTCATTCTTTTACATGTAGCGGTCCAGTTTTCCCAGCACCACTTGTAGAAGAGACTGTCTTTTCTCCACTGTATATCTTTGCCTCCTTTGTCATAGATTAGTTGACCATAGGTGGATGGGTTTACCTCTGGGCTTTCTATCTTGTTCATTGACCTATGTTTCTGTTTTTGTGCCAGTACCATATTGTCTTGATTACTGTAGCTTTGTAGTATAGTCTGAAGTCAGGGAGTCTGATTCCTCCAGCTCCATTTTTTTCCCTCAAGACTGCTTTGGCTATTCAGGGTCTTTTGGGTCTCCATACAAATTTTAAGATTTTTTTGTTCTAGTTCTGTAAAAAATGCCATTGGTAATTTGATAGGGATTGCACTGAATCTGTAGATTGCTTTGGGTAGCATAGTCATTTTTACAATATTGATTCTTCCAATCCAAGAACATGATATATCTGTCCATCTGTTGGTATCATGTTTAATTTTTTTCATCAGTGTCCTATAGTTTTCTGCATACAGGTCTTTTGTCTCCCTAGGAAGGTTTATTCCCAGGTATTTTATTCTTTTTGTTGCAATGGTAAATGGGAGTGTTTCCTTAATTTCTCTTTCTGATCTTTCTTTGTTAGAGTATAGGAATGCAAGAGATTTCTGTGCATTAATTTTGTATCCTGCAACTTTACCAAATTCATTGATTAGCTCTAGTAGTTTTCTGGTGTCATCTTTAGGATTCTACAAGTACAGTATCATGTCATCTGCAAACAGTGACAGTTTTACTTCTTCTTTTCCGATTTGTATTCCTTTTATTTCTTTTTCTTCTCTGATTGCTGTGGCTAGGACTTCCAAAACTATGTTGAATAATAGCGGTGAGAGTGGACATCTTTGTCTTGTTCCTGATCTTAGAAGAAATGCTTTCAGTTTTTCACCATTGAGAATGATGTCTGCTGTGGGTTTGTCGTATATGGCCTTTATTATGTTGAGGTAGGTTCCCTCTATGACCACTTTCTGGAGAGTTTTTATCATAGATGGGTGTTGAATTTTGTCAAAAGCTTTTTCTGCATCTATTTAGATGATCATATGGTTTTCATTCTTCAATTTGTTAATATGGTGTATCACACTGATTGATTTGCGTATTTTGAAGAATCCTTGCATCCCCGGGATAAATCCCACTTGATCACGGTGTATGATCCTTTTAATGTGTTGTTGGATTCTGTTTGCTAGTATTTTGTTGAGGACTTTTGCATCATATTCATCAGTGATACTGGTGTGTAATTTTCTTATTTTGTAGTATCTTTGTCTGGTTTTGGTATTAGGGTGATGGTGGCCTCATAGAATGAGTTTGGGAGTGCTCCTTTGCAATTTTTTGGAAGAGTTTCAGAAGGATGGGTGTTAGCTCTTCTCTAAATGTTTGATACAATTCACCTGTGAAGCCATTTGGTCCTGGACTTTTGTTTGTTGGAAGATTTTTAATCACAGTTTCAATTTCATTACTTGTGATTGGTCTGTCATATTTTCTATTTCTTCCTGGTTCAGTCTTGGAAACTTATACCTTTCTAAGAATTTGTCCATTTCTTCCAGGTTGTCCATTTCTTTGGCATAGAGTTGCTGGTGGTAGTCTCTTAGGATGCTTTGTATTTCTGCGGTGTCTGTTGTAACATCTCCTTTTTCATTTCTAATTTTATTGAGTCCTCTCCCTCTTTTTCTTGATGAGTCTTGCTAATGGTTTATCAATTTTGTTTATCTTCTCAAAGAACCGGCTTTTAGTTTTATTGATCTTTGCTATTGTTTCCTTTGTTTCTATTTATTTCTGCTCTGATCTTGATTTCTTTCCTTCTGCTAACTTTGGGTTTTGTTTGTTCTTCTTTCTCTAGTTCCTTTAGGTGTAAGGTTAGATTGTTTATTTCAGATTTTTCTTGTTTCTTGGGGTAGGCTTGTATAGCTATAAACTTCCCTCTTAGAGCTGCTTTTGCTGCATCCCATAGGTTTTGGATCATTGTGTTTTCATGGTCATTTATCTCTAGGTATTTTTTGATTTATTCAGTGATCTCTTGGTTACTTAGTAACATATTGTTTAGCCTCCATGTGTTTGTGTTTTTTACGTTTTTTCCCCTGTAATTCATTTCTAACCTCATAGTGTTGTGGTCAGAAAAGATGCTTGATATGATTTCAATTTTCTTAAATTTACTGAGGCTTGATTTGTGACCCAAGATGTGACCTATCCTGGAGAATGTTCTATGCACACTTGAGAAGAAAGTGTAATTTGCTGTTTTAGGACAGAATGTCCTATAAATATCAATTAAATCTATCTGGTCTACTGTGTCATTTAAAGCTTCTGTTTCCTTATTTATTTTCATTTTGGATGATCTGTCCATTGGTGTAAGTGAGGGAAAAAAATGGAGCTGGAGGAATCAGACTCCCTGACTTCAGACTATACTACAAAGCTACAGTAATCAAGACAATATGGTACTGGCACAAAAACAGAAACATAGGTTAAAGTCCCCCACTATTATTGTGTTACTGTCGATTTCCTTTTATAGCTGTTAGCAGTTGCCTTATGTATTGAGGTGCTCCTATGTTGGGTGCATATATATTTATAATTGTTGTATCTTCTTCTTGGATTGATCCCTTGATCATTATGTAGTGTCCTTCCTTGTCTCTTGTAACATTCTTTGAAGTCAATTTTACCTGATGAGTATTGCTACTCCAGCTTTCTTTTGATTTCCATTTGCATGCAATATCTTTTTCCATCCCCTCACTTTCAGTCTGTATGTGTCCCTAGGTCTCAAGTGGGTCTCTTGTAGACAGCATATAGATGGGTCTTGGTTTTGTATCCATTCAGCAAGCCTGTGTCTTTTGTTTGTAGCATTTAATCCATTCATGTTTCAGGTAATTATTGATATGTATGTTCCTGTGACCATTTTCTTAATTGTTTTGGGCTTGTTTTTGTAAGTCCTATTCTTCTCTTGTGTTTCAACTTAGAGAAGTTCCTTTAGCATTTGTTGTAGAGCTGGTTTGGTGGTGCTGAATTCTCTGAGCTTTTGCTTGTCTGTAAAGCTTCTGATTTCTCCATTGAATCTGAATGAGATCCTTGCCAGGTAATCTTCATTGTAGGTTCTTCCCTTTCATCACTTTAAGTATATCATGCCACTCCCTTCTGGCTTGTAGAGTTTCTGCTGAGAAATCAGCTGTTAACCTTACGGGAGTTCCCTTGTAGGTTGTCATTTTTCGCTTGCTGCTTTCAATAATTGTTCTTTGTCTTTAATTTTTGCCAATTTGATGACTATGTGTCTCAGCATGTTTCTCCTTGGGTTTATCCTGTAAGGGACTCGCTGCACTTCCTGGACTTGGGTGGCTATTTCCTTTCCCATGTCAGGGAAGTTTTTGACTATAATCTCTTCAAATATTTTCTCTGGCCCTTTCTCTCTCTTTTCTCCTTCTGGGACCCCTATAATGTGAATGTGTTTGCGTTTAATGTTGTCCCAGAGGTCTCTTAGGCTGTCTTCATTTCTTTTCATTCTTGTTTCTTTATTCTGTTCCATAGCAGTGAATTCCACCATTCTTTCTTCCAGGTCACTTATCCGTTCTTCTGCCTCAGTTATTCTGCTATTGATTCCTTCTAGTGTAGTTTTCATTTCAGTTATTGTATTGTTCATTTCTGTTTGTCTGTTCTTTAATTCTTCTAGGTCTTTGTTAAACATTTCTTGCATCTTCTTGATCTTTGCCTTCATTCCTTTTCTGAGGTCCTGCATCATCTTCACTATCATTATTCTGAATTCTTTTTCTGGAAGGTTGCCTATCTCCACTTAATTGTTTTTCTGGGGTCTTATCTTGTTCCTTCATCTGGTACACAGCCCCTCTGCCTTTTCATCTTGTCTATCATTCTGTCAATGTGGTTTTTGTTCCACAGGCTGCAGGACTGTAGTTCTTCTTGCTTCTGCTGTCTGCCCTCCGGTGGATGAGGCTATCTAAGAGGCTTGTGCAGGTTTCCTGATGGGAGGGACTGGTGGTGGGTAGAGCTGACTGTTGCTCTGGTGGGCAGAGCTCAGTAAAACTTTAATCCGCTTGGCTGCTGATGGATGGGCCTGGGTTCCTTCCCTGTTGGTTGTTTGGCCTGAGGCAACCCAACACTGGAACCTACCCGGCTCTTTGGTGGGGCTAATGGTGGACTCTGGGAGGGCTCACGCCACGGAGTACTTCCCAGAACTTCTGCTGTGTCCTTGTCCCCATGGTGAGCCACAGCCACCCCCCCCCCCTGCAGGAGACCCTCCAACACTAGCAGGTAGGTCTGGTTCAGTCTCCCCTGGGGTCACTGCTCCTTCCCCTGAGTCCTGATGTGCACACTACTTTGTGTGTGCCTTCCAAGAGTGGAGTCTCTGTTTCCCCCAGTCCTGTCGAAGTCCTGCAATCAAATCCCACTAGGCTTCAAAGTCTGATTCTCTAGGAATTCCTCCTCTCATTGCCAGACCCCCAGGTTGGGCAGCCTGATGTGGGGCTCAGAACCTTCACTCCGGTGGGTGGACATCTGTGCTATAAGTGTTCTCCAGCCTGTGAGTCACCCACCCAGAAGTTATGGGATTAGATTTTGCTGTGATTGTGCCCCTCCTACCATCTCATGTGGATTCTCCTTCATCTTTGGATGTGGGGTATCTTTTTTGGTGAGTTCCAATGTCTTCCTGTCGATGATTGTCCAGCAGCTACTTGTGATTCTGGTGTTCTCACAAGAGGGAGTGAGAGCATGTCCTTCTACTCTGCCATCCTGGTTCCCGTATTCACCTCCATATTTAAAAGAGCCCTTTCCTCCCTCCTCCCTGTCCTTTACTCTGCTTTATTGTCTTCATAGCATTTATAACTATTTATCAAGTGTTTACCGTCTCGATGAATGGATAAAGAAGCAGTGGTACATATATACAATGGAATATTACTCAGCCATAAAAAGGAACGAAATTGGATCATTTGTAGAGACGTGGATGGATCTAGAGACTGTCATACAGAGTGAGGTAAGTCAGAAAGACAAAAAAAATGATCGTATGTTAACGCATATATGTAGAACCTAGAAAAATGGTACAGATGAACCAGTTTGCAGGGCAGAAATAGAGACACAGATGTAGAGAACAAACGTATGGACACCAAGGGGGGAAAGTGGCGGGGTGGTGGTGGTGGTGTGATGAATTGGAAGATTGGGATTGACATGTATACACTGATGTGTATAAAACTGATGACTAATAAGAACCTGCTGTATAAAAAATAAATAAAATAAAATTTTTTTAAAAAAGTGTTTACTGTCTCTAGTTACAAGCTCCACAGGTTAGGGGAGGGGGAAAGATTTTGTCTGTTTTGCTCATTGCCACATCCCAGCACCTACAATGGGGCCCACAGGTACTCAGATGTTTGTTGAAGGGAATGCATGAAGAAATATTTGACTCCAAAGTCCATGCTTTCCATGACATGGCACTACTGCACTAGCACCTACATAGCTTAGCAGAGACTACTGGTAAAAGCTGACTCAGTGCAGGCCTCAGCTATGGATGTTCTCTGAGAAGATCTCTGCCAAAGGATCCACAAGATCTTTGTGTCATGACCACAGCTGGGCAAGTCCTGCAAAGATCTATCATCTAAGGGCTGCTATGAAAGGGGACAGGGGAGCCTGGAGGCCTATAAGAAAGTGGCAGACTCCTTCCCCTGAATCCAGTTATGTCCCGGGAATGAAGGTGGCAGCAACTGATCAAAGCACCAAGTTCTCAGAAGGGAACGGGAAACAATCCAGCAGGTTGTTTTTTCTTCATTTCTGTACCTGCTCCCTGTTACAAACAAACAAATAAGGCCCTCATGATGTTTTAAGGCCTTGCTTTACTGGCCTCACTGGAAATCAGTGACAGTGGTGCTTTGACAGCATTACTGTCAGGCAGCTGTTGACGAGGACAGAGAGGAAGGGCTGGGTCTCTGTGGTGGAGTGAGAAGTCAGAGCAGCACCACCTCTAACTATGGAACCTGGACAAATTACTTACACTCAGAACCTCGACGACATTAACTGCAAAATAAGCACAACTCTCCCTATGTCCTTGATCACTGCGAGGACTTAACGAGGTGACAAGTTGTTGCAAACGCCTAGCAGAACTCTGAACAAATGCTAGTTCCATTCCTTCTCTACTCTACGTATAGAACGTTCACTTGGCCACCCCAAATACACACATGAAAGACATGATACTTTTGTGAAATTGATTCAGTTAGATAAATACCTTCAGCTTCTTTAGTTCAAGTTGGTGATGTTGTAAAGAATGTTCACATTCATTCTTACTTTCTTTAAGGCCTGCATTTTCTTGCTCCAGCTCTCTCTGCAAATTGAGAAAAGTATGTATAAAAGAAAAGGTCTTTACCATATTTTCCCTGAGCACAGTCCTATCTCTTTGACATGGAACCTTTAAAAATGCCCCCCTTCCTTTTGTTGCCACTGTAGGGGTGGGAGATGAGAATGGGGATTGGGGTGAGGAAGGGAGAGTCACCTGACACACTCCTCACAAGAACTAAGGCACTTGATTCTGAAGCCTATGGAACAAGGAGGGGAACCAAGGAAGGGAGAAGCCATTAAGGATGAACAGTATACATTTTAGAAAGGCAGTGGGAAGCCGCTGATGGGACTGGTCAGGAAGCACCAGGAAGTCCATGTGCAGCCCAAGGAAAAAGAAAACCCATTTGTTCAGGGTTTTTATAAAAAGCAGCCTTTTAACATCCAGTCTCATGAGCAGGTGTTTTGTTGAAAGATAAAAACTGCTCCAAAAAGTGGTTCCCTACTTCAGAGGAGGGCTGGTCTTCTTCTCATCAAATAACTTGGCAGCCGAGCCACACGTGAACGTGGTGCTCCCGTACCCGGCCCCTCTCCTTTCCTCACTCACCACCTTCCGCTCCGCGGCCGCATGGTCGGCTGCCCGAGCTCTCTCCAGGGCAGAGAGCTGGGCCTTCAGTGTGTGGATCTGCTCTGTGCACTGCTGCTCCAGAGTGAGGACCTGCTGCTGTGCACAGCTGCTCTCCTTGTTTGCGGAGGCCTGAGGGGGTAGCAGAGGACAGTTATTCGTGGTCACAATGGGGGCTTTATTCTGTCCCTCAGTGACCCAAAGATGAGTGTCCAATAGAAACAACTCTCCTTCCTGACCTCCAGCCTGGGTGCCGCTGAGGTCCCCTGGCCTGCTCAGGAGCTGGAATCTGGGATTGGTCTTGGTGCTGGGGGAACAGCTCTGGGCACCAGCCAGTCCTAAGACACAGCCCTCCTTTACTCTACTCAGTGCTGCCCTCTATGGATGAGGCTTTTCCCTGGGGAGGCACATAACACAGTGATGAAGAACAAGGGCTTTGACCTAGGAAGGATGTGGGTTCAGCCATTTACTAGGTGGGAGACCTTGGGCTGGTGATCTGGTCGCCTTTCTGAGCCTGCTTCTCTGAGCCTCTGGAGAATAAGGATAACAGTACAGGCTCTTAGGTCTGCTGCAAGGACTAAATTAAAATACATGCAGAGTACTTAGCAGACACGGCAAACAGGCAACAAATGCTGTTTTTATTTCTCTAGTTTCAAGCTCAACACCTGACTTGGCGCTGTGACTACCGGCCAAGCCCTTGCCATCTGTTCCCCAGAGCCTGGAGCTGCTCTCTACAGTCCCGGCTGCAAGGTGAGGTTTGAACGCCAGTGGAGACACCACCTCTAACAGTCCCAGAACTAGGCTGGGCCGTCTAGCCCGTCACTATCTCTCTGGGTAACTCAGACCCTCTAGCAGGTCCTGACTCCCTCTACCTGCACTGCCTATCTGCTCACAACTGTATCTAAGGTCAGGTCCAGATACCATTCCAGAATTTGGGAGTGAGTTTGGGGACCTACAAAGGAATAAAGGGAAAAAGCATCAAGGGCCTAGAACACAGCAGTCACAATACCCACTTACAAGCTCCTGAATCTGAGCTTCCTGAGCTGCCACAATGTCACTGCTCTGTTTTAGCTTCTCCTCAGATGCCTGCAGGCTCTGCTCTAGTTCTTTCACCTGAGGGGGGAAAGAGAAGCACCCTTTTGTTCAAAAGAAGTAGCAACAAAATGGCTTTTAAAATCAAATCTATTTAAATCATAAAACAGGTTCATTAAAGAAAAATTTTTACTTACAAAAAAAGAAAGATGTTCATAAGTCTACCATTATAAAACACTATCATTCTAATATAGTTTCTTACAGGCTATTTTTATGACTTTTCTTTCTTTATTACAACTTCGTATACAATTCTAGTAAAACTTTGTATTTTTCCTCCTTGCTCAAATTTCCTTCTATGTTTCCACGCAGTCTTCAGACCTTAGATTATTTCCTTAAAGGATGTTTAATAATTTCCTCAGGGAAATTATTATTATAAAAACATCCTTTAAATGCCGTTAGCATACGGCATTTGTTTTTCTCTTTCTGACTTCAGAAAGAAGACTTTCTGACTTCACTCTGTATGACAGACTCTAGGTCCATCCACCTCACTACAAATAACTCAATTTCTTTTCTTTTTATGGCTAATATTCCATTGTATATATGTGCCACATCTTCTTTATCCATTCATCTGTTGATGGACATTTAGGTTAGTTCCATGTCCTGGCTATTGTAAATAGTGCTGCAATGAACACTGTGGTACAAGTCTCTTTCTGAATTACAGTTTCCTCAGGGTATATGCCTAGTAGTGGGATTGCCGGGTCATATGGTAGTTCTATTTGTAGTTTTCTAAGGAACCTCCATACTGTTCTCCATAGTGGCTGTATCAATTTACATTCCCCCCAACAGTGCAAGAGGGTTCCCTTTTCTCCACACCCTCTCCAGCATTTACTGTTTCTAGATTTTTTGATAATGGCCACTCTGACCGGCATGAGGTGATACCTCATTGTAGTTTTGATTTGCATTTCTCTAATAATTAGTGATGTTGAGCATCTTTTCATGTGCCTCTTGGCCATCTGTATGTCTTCCTTGCTGAAACGTCTATTTAGGTCTTCTGCCCATTTTTTAATTGGATTGTTTGTTTTTTTTGATATTGAGCTCCACGAGCTGTTTGTATATTTTGGAGACTAATCTTTTGTCTGTTGTTTCATTTGTAAATATTTTCTCCCATTCTGAGGGCTGTCTTTTTGTCTTGTTTATGGTGAAACCTAGCTTTTTGAACTGCTGGGTTCAGTAAATATCTATGCAAGTCCCAGTTTGCAGGCAGAACTCAAGAAAGATTCAGATCCTCAAAAGGTTATGCACAGAGTTATTATATGACCCAGCAACTCTATTCCTAGGAATATACCCAAGAGAAATGAAAGTATAAGCCCATACAAAAACCTTGTTCATAAATTAATGTTCACTGTAGCATTTTTCACAACAGCCACAAGGTGGAAACAACCCAAATGTCCATGGACAAATGAATGGATAAACAAAATGTGATATATGTACAATGGAATAAAGGTCTTAAAAAGGCTTATTCAGCCTTAAAAAGGAGTGAAATTCTGAAACATGCTATAATGTGAATGAACCTTGAAGACATTATGCTCAGTGAAATAAGCCAGACACAAAAAGACAAATACCATATGATTCCACTAATATGAGGTACCTAGGATCATCAAATTCATAAAAACAGAAAGTAGAATGGTGGTTGCCAGGGGCTGGGGAGAGGAGAGAATGGGGAGTTATTGTTTTATTTTATTTATTTATTTTTTTCATCTTTTTTTGGTTTTGTTTTGTTTTTGTTTGCGGTATGCGGGCCTCTCACCGTCGCGGCCCCTCCTGCTGCGGAGCACAGGCTCCGGACGTGCAGGCTCAGCGGCCATGGCTCACGGGCCCAGCCGCTCCGCGGCATGTGGGATCTTCCCGGACCGGGGCACGAACCCGTGTCCCCTGCATCGGCAAGCGGACTCGCAACCACTGTGCCACCAGGGAAGCCCAGAGTTATTGTTTTAGTTGGCACAGTTTCTGTTTGAGAAGATGAAAAAGTTCTAGAAATGGATGGTGGTAATGGTTGCATAACAACGTGAATGTACTTTATGCCAGTGTACACCTAGAAATGGTTGAAATGGTAAATTTTATGTGTATTTTACCACAATAAAAGAATGGATATTCAGAAACAGAACTGAATTATAATAAAACAAAGCTGTATTTAGAGAAAAATATAGCTTTATATATATTTATCAAGAAACAAGAAAGATTTAAAAAATAAGCTAAGCATTTGCTATGGTCTGAATGTTTATGTCCCTCCAAAATTCATATATTGAAATCCTAATGTTTGACGTGATGGTGTTAGGATGTGAGGTGTCTGGGAGGTACTTGGGTTATGAGGGTGGAGCTCTCATGAATGGGATTAGTGTTCTTATAAGCGGCCCCACAGAGATCCCTTGCCACTTCTACCACTTCACACTCATTAAACTGGCAAGAAGGCAGAGAAATGCCAATGCTAGAAAAGACAGAGATGCAGCGATAGGAACTCTCATGCGTGCTGGGAGAGTACAGCCAGGTGCAGGCCTTCTGGGAACATTCCTGTCCTACTGAGTCACATTAAGTCATATGCACTTGCCATCCTTCCTAAGGCAAAAGGGACAAGGATGTTCACTGCAGTGTAATTTGTGGTGCCAGAACGAAGGCAATCTGGATATCTAGCATCTAGTAGACAACGATAAAGTACAGTAGGTAAGAACAACGAAGTGGACACAGAAGATGGAGCAGTTGAAAGTAATAAAAAAGAATATGTACAGCTGTATCATTTACTTAAATCAACACACAGACACACAGAACAATGTCACCAGTTTTAAGGTCATCCAACAATCAAAGGGTCTCTATTAACCACATTAGAGTGGTTTCCTATGGGAAGGAGGGGAATGGGGATAAAGGGAATAAACAGAGAAGAGAACAACTTTCTGTGGAACAATGATGGTAATGTGGCAAGAATGAAGAAAACGACTACCTCAGTTCTCTACAAGTAAGATCCGAAAGAGAGTCCCTTTGGAAGAAAACCTCTGACCCAAGGGGATTCTCAGCCACAACCACATCATCCAACCAGGGCACCACCCAGACACAGGAACCACTGGGAGTGAGGTCAGTACCCGAGTCTCCAGGCTGTCAGTGGCATTGGCCTGGCTGCTTCTGGCTGCCAAGAGCTGCTGTCTGGTATCCTCCAAATTCTGCTCAGCAAGTGTTTTCTGTAAGTTGAAAGAAGAGTAAAAGAAAATAGTCATTTCTCCATTGAATAAATATTTACTGACATCTACACCATACTACGATTTGTGCGAGGCACGAGGGACACAAGTACGCACCAAACAACCCAAAACAGTTAACAGAGATAAAATTCACATATCATAAAGTATACATATAAAGTATACATAAAGTATAAATTTGACAGTTTTTTCACCTTGAGGCTGGGGCAAAGACTAACCAAAAAAGTATATAATAGAGTGTAATGGTGTCCACAAAGGAGCAGCACAGAGCAGGAGATCCTCACTGCCTCAGGCAACTAGGAGGCTTCATTCTTCACAGGTGGCCAGGGCCCAAGGGAGCACCCAGGCAGAGGGATGACACTAGAGGTATGAAACAGCTGGAGGCATCTGGGGAGCTACAGCTTGCCAAAAGTCAAGGTGATGATGGGTTCAGGTCATGAAACAAGACTAGAAAGTTAGGCAAAGGGCCAGATTATGAGAAAAGCTTTTTATGCTACAGAAGGAAGTTTGAACTTAATTCTGTAGCAAATATTTTTCAAAGTGGAGTCATCCAAACACTAGCATTAGACTCATCTGGGTGAGTGGAGGAGTTTTTAAGTTTGAGGCCTTATTCCAGGCCTACTAAAATCAGAATTTCTGAGGGTAGGGCAAGACATACATACACACACACACACACACACACACACACACACACACACACACGCATGCATGCATGCATGCATGCATATATATATTTCTTTTTCTCCCCCAAATTTTTGGCTTGCAAGATCTCAGTTTCCTGACCAGGGACTGAACCTGGGCCACTGCAGTAAAAGTGCCGATTCCTAACCACTGGACTGCCAGGGAATTCCCTAGAAATGTATACTTCAAACAAACTCACCAAGTAACTCCTATGCACACTAAACTTTATAACAATGATGATGGCACAATAATGATTATAATATTAATAGTTGAAATATATTGAGACCACATGATATGCTAATTCTAATCACTTCCCAATAACAATTCTATGTGTTTGATACAATTTTAACCCTATTTTACAGAGGGGGAAGAAAACACAAAAAGATTAAGTTACTTGCTCTAAGTCAAAAATTAGTAAGTAGAAGAGGTAAAGGGCAAACCTAGGGAGCCTGGTTCTAGAAATCAATCTATACCTTAGAAACCACGTTATACTCACTATAGACTGTAGGGTATTTGTGGAAGCTCTTTATGGGAGTGATATAGTCAGAAATGTTGTTTGGAAAGATCAGTTTAGGGGTGACGTGGAAGACTGTGTCAGAGGGTGCAGGGGAGACTGATGTTGTGTAGGCTCGTCTGGAGACTTCTAACACAGATTAGGCCAGAGTGGCTGGGAACATGAAGTACAGCAGTGGCAGTGGAGATGGACACATTTATTTGAAACTGACTGAAGACAGAAAGTGAGGGGCTAATCTAGGCCCAAGGCTTGGGTTTTGTCACCTCTGTCATGTAGGAGAGAGCAGAATGTGGGCAGACAACAAGCAAGTTCACCTACACCACTGGGCTAGAGGCCAGTTGGCTCAACTGCCTCCTTCGGCTAAGGAGAGTCCACTTGCTGCCCAAAGCAATTCTCGCTCACGCCAAAGGCAGATGGTAACTACTTTCCTTGGCCAATGTAAAGTACAATGGGTAGGGAAGGAAAGCAGGGCAGTAAGACAACAACCCAAATGGCGTAAATCACTAGGTGGGGTTTATCGGTGATCAGGATGCCACTCCTTCACATGCATCTCTGAACGAAGTGCTCCCTTTCCTTCAGGAAAACGTCACACACAGGCAACATGATGCTGATTTTACCATAAGCAGAACAATCAAAAGTTGGAGGGATTGATCTTTTCACCAAGCTCTTTGAAGACTCTCTGGCTCTGAAACTCTAGGATTTTATGAAATCTCCAGTGTTACCACGGCCCTCCCAACACTGGCCAGCCCAAAGGGAGCTAGTTACCTCTTTTAGAAGTTCCTGCACATGTTCTCCCCCTGATAAGTTCTGCTCCAGTCTCTTTTCCAAGGATGCAACCTTCTCCTGCAAATGTGTGATGAGTTTTTCTTTCTCTTGAGTTTCAAAAGTGGCCTGCAGGTGAAAGCAGAGATTACATTACACTGTCTCTCTCCCTCCCTTCCTCTATCCTCTAGAATCACCATGTTTCTCTGAAATTGTGTTTCCAACTACATCCTAGAAGAACATACAGCCAGGAGATCTTCCCTGAAAATGGAACAGAGAATATATGAGATCAGAACCCAACACTACTCAGGTATCTGTTTCAGGCCTATTGCAGCAAGCAGCAAACGCTCCCAAATTTAAGCACCTGGCAATCCGGGAAGGAAGAATGCTACTACGTCTGTAGAATCTAGCCAGGACCCTGCGAAGATGTTCCTGCTCTCTAAAATATCCCCTGTGTTGTCATGATCGACTAGCTAAAGGAATGCTCCCCCTCCCACTCTCATCAAGCATAGGTTTGATCCTATTAATACAGAGGCCAACAGGACCTACAACTTTACACCAGATGCCAAGAACCAGCAGAGGTAATTCCACTGAGGAAGCTCCCAGCCAGCCCTACAATGACCTACAGAACAGTACGCCTGGAAACGTGGGGCTGGATGAAGCAGTCATGATGCCAGTGCAGCTGCCTTAAGGCTGAAGACAGAACTGAAACAAACAATGATATTCACCCTGGCTCACAGGACAGGGAGCACCTCTGAATCACAGCAGCACCTTACACCATGCCCCAGATCACCAGCTGCCCACTTATTTATTTCAGTCTACCTCTTTAGCAGTGATGGTAGTGGTGGCACTGGTGGGTTGGGACTACATTTGTTCCTTTCACAACTGTCAGTCTCCAAATGCTGCTCAACATCAAAGCTGAGGATCCAGAATCCTTTGAATATACAATTTCTTAGCTCACAGTGGTCCTTACATCCACTGAACATGCCCATTCTCCACTCCAAAATAAGGTCGTATGGCATCAACATTTCATTGTGAGGACTTGAACCTCCTCACAAATACTGTGCTCCCTCATATTCCCTCACCTCATGATCTGCTGCTCCATCTCAAGCCACAGACTTCCATGTTTAGCTTGCAACCCAGCCAGTTTTCTCCTCCGAATAAGATGTAGCTACTTGGGCCTAGGATTTTGGGAAGAAGCACTTGCCATTCTGAATTCTCACAGCGGTGACAACATATATAGTGGAGGAGAAGTTTGAAGAATGGATTCAAGATCACATAATTTGGGCTTCCCTGGTGGCGCAATGGTTAAGAATCCGCCTGCCAACGCAAGGGACACGGGTTCGAGCCCTGGTCCGGGAAGATCCCACATGCCGCGGAGCAACTAAGCCCGTGAGCCACAACTACTGAGCCTGCGCTCTAGAGCCTGTGAGCCACAACTACTGAAGCCCGCACGCCTAGAGCCCATGCTCCACAACAAGAGAAGCCACCGCAATGAGAAGCCCGCTCACCACAACGAAGGGTAGCCCCTGCTCTCTGCAACTAGAGGAAGCCCGCGCGCAGCAACGAAGACCCAACACAGCCAAAAATAAATAAATTAAAAAAAAAAAAGATCCCATAATTCAAAAACTTTTATCAAGCCTATACTCTATGTGTTGTCTCTAGGGATATAAGCAGCTATAGTTACTGACCCATAGAAGCATGGAGGCTGGTGGTAAAAAGGGATATACACACAGTTAATTATAAAACAATACAATCATGCTGTAACAGAGAGACATGCAAGGTGCTATGAGATATCAGAGGGACTAACGGGGGCAATCAGATCAGGCCTCCTAAGCAGGCAAGTCCAGGTGGTAGGTGGGGGAGAGGAACAAGCTTTCTGGGTAAAAGGCAGCACGTGTAAAGGTGTAAAGAGACAAGTTCAACATGACCAGGGGGCTGGGTGAAGAGGAAAGAAGAAGTGAAGACAACTGCCAAGTCTGTGGCTCAGATGCCTGGATGAATGGTAACATTATGCAAAGCAGAGAATACAGGAGGGAGAGGTAGTCTGATAGGACAGAAGTTTTGGCCCAGCTGACCCATCTTTAATGGGTCTCTTACTAATAATGTTGATAACAGTAATAATTACAATAGCATGGTGCAGGAGCAGCTACAGTTTGCAAAGCATGTGCAAGCTCATCCTCTAGTCCTTACAACCACCCTTCACTGTGTCCATTTACAGGGAAATTGAAGCTTAGGGACTACTAGCCCAACAGCACACACCTTGGTGACAGAATAAGGATTCAAACCCAAGCCTTCTTGACCCAAAGCCTGTACTCCTTATATTACACATTAGTATGAACTTGAGAGATACATGTGACCCTTTCCAGTAACAAGCAAGAGAACAAACAAGTCTTATATAAGTCACCGTGTTGGGCAGAGTCAGGAACAGAAGAATCAGTTGCCAATTTCCATTTAGTTTTCTTGTGCACCCTATCCCACATGGAGCAATTCCCCACACTCTGGCTGTTTTACTTCAAGTCCTCAGCACCTAATGTGCTACAGCTAACACCATACTTAATGGTGAGAAACTCAAAGATTTTCCCACTAAGATCAGGTACAAGGCAAGGATGTCCCCTCTCATTACTCCTTTTCAACATCATCTGGAAGTTCTTGCTAATGCAATAAGGCAAGAAAAGGAAATAAAAGGAATGGAAGGCTTCCCTGGTGGCACAGTGGTTAAGAATCCGGCTGCCAATGCAGGGGACACGGATTCGAGCCCTGGGCCAGGAAGATCCCACATGCCATGGAGCAAATGAGCCTGTGCACCACAACTACTGAGCCTGTACTCTAGAGCCTGCGAGCCACAACTACTGAGCTCATGTGCCACAACTACTGAAGCCCGTGCACCTAGAGCCCATGCTCTGCAACGAGAAGCCACCACAATGAGAAGCCCGCAAACTGCAACCAAGAGTAGACACTGCTCGCCACAACTAGAGAAAGCCTGTGCGCAGCAGTGAAGACCCAACGCAGCCAAATAAATAAATAAACCTTTCTGGAAAAAATTATAGAACCTTATTGAGAGTCATTTTTAAAGAAACAGTAACACTGAATATCTAGAGAGACAGACACTGTGTTCTTGGATAAGAAAACTCACATGATAAAGTAATCAATGATCTGCAAATGCATCTTCAGAGTCAACGCAATTCCAATCAATATCCCACCAGCTGTGTGTTTGTTTGTTTGTTTGTTTGTTTATTTATTTAAGGCTGTGTGCGGGCTTTCTCTAGTTGTGGCGAGGGGGGGCTACTCCTCATTGCGGTGTGCAGGCTTCTCATCACAGTGGCTTCTCTTGTTGCGGAGCACGGGCTCCAGGCACAGGTTCAGTAGTTGTGGCGCACAGGCTTAGTTAGTTGCTCCATGGCATGTGGGATCTTCCCAGACCAGGGCTTGAACCTATGTCCCCTTCATCTTTTCCAATTTTTCCTGGAGACATCTGCAGTCTGGACAATATCAACACTCTCTTCCCTCTGGCATCTGGTTTGGTTCAAGGTTGCATTTGGGCAGGTGACACTGCTGGAGGCTGGGAAGTCCACGATCAAGGTGCCAGCATGGTCACCTCTGGTGAAGGCTCATTTCCTAGTTCATAGCTGGCATTTCTTTCTGTGTCCTCACCTGGCAGAGAGGCTAATGGTCTTTCTGGAGCCTCTCCACCAGGTTTTTTAAGGTGCCTGACAAGTTGTTCTGTGGAAGAGCAATAGGCCAACGATATTCAAAATACTCCTGAAAAAGAACTAGGTACGGAGACTTGTCTTGTCAGACACCAGGACTTATCCTAATACTGTAGCTAGTAAGGCAATGCTTAGTATTGTGCAAATACCACAGGTGCATACACCCCAAAGTCCAGGAGTGGTTCCATGTACAAATGGAAAACTGAATCACGATAAAGCTGGCATTGCAGATCAGTGAGAAGACAGATTTTTCAATAAATGGTACTAAAACAATTAAAATAAAAATAAGACAGATCCCTTTCTCACACCAAAATCACATTTCAGGTATGTTAAAGACTTGAAAATAAAGTCAAGACTCTAAAATTTTCAGATAATAATATAGGAGAATAACGTTATGATTCCAAGTGAGGAAAGGTTTTTTTAAAGAGACAAAGTATAAACTTAAAGGAAAATAATAAATTCAACTATACTAAAATGAAGAGCATATGTTCAACAGAAGAAACCATAAAGAGTGTGAAGGCAAGCCCAAACTGGGAGAACACATTTGCAACCCACATAACTGACCAAGGAGCTTGGTAGCCAGGATATATATAAAGAACTCTGACAATTAGTGAGAAAAAGACAGAAAATGTAATAGAAAATGGGCCAAAGATTTGAACCAGCACTTCACAGAAGAGCACGAATGACTGATAAACATATGAAAATATGCTGAACTTCATTAATAATCTGGGGAAAGCAAATTAAAATCATGGTGAGAGGGAATTCCCTGGTGGTCCAGTGGTTAGGACTCTGCGCTTTCACTGCTGAGGACCCAGGTTCAATCCCTGTTCGGGGAACTAAAATCCTGCAAGGCATGCAGCGCGGCCAGGAAAAAAAAAAAAAAAAACATGGTGAGAAAAAATTTCACATTCACCAGACTGGTAAAAATTAGAAGTCTGACAATATATCACCTTGTCAAGGAAGCAGAGGAACCCACATTCTTATACACTGCTGGTGAATGTTTGTAAATTACTACAACTACCATGGAAAAACTGGGCATTACCTAGTAAAGTTGAAAAGTACAAATCTTTTGACCCCAACTTTTCACATCTCAAATACACCCTAGAGTTAACTCATTCACAGGCAGACAAAAGTTCACAGCAGCCTTGTTTGTAAAAGCAAAAACCAGAAACACCTTAATGCCCCCTGTCAATAGAATGGATAAATGAATTTTAGTAACTTCATACTACACAGTTGAGAAAAGATTAAATTATAGCGGTATGTGTCCATATGAATGTGTCTCAGAATACAATCTTGAGCACAGAAAGGCAGCATTAGAAGAATACCTACAGCACTTCATTT
This sequence comes from Lipotes vexillifer, assembly GCF_000442215.2. Lineage (NCBI taxonomy): Eukaryota > Metazoa > Chordata > Mammalia > Artiodactyla > Lipotidae > Lipotes > Lipotes vexillifer. The sequence continues at coordinate 1,520,940 of NW_006776053.1, forward strand.
ATATAATGTTAACAAGCACGATAAATGAAAGAAGCTACTGTTAGGGATTAAATTATAAAGCAAAGCTAGGAAGTGGAGTAATTTCTAGATAAGCTTACTTAAGAAGGTAAAAAGAATGTGATGGAAGAGTAAAGGGCACACCAGGAATCTCAAAGGTAAACATACTGTTGTTTTTCTTAACCTGTGGGGTAGTAGCTACATGGCAGTTCATTAGCTTGCTACACTATTTACCTTACTTATGTTTCATAAATATTTCATATCTACTCAATATTCACAAGGACAACAAAGAAAAGGACTCTAAACTCATCATCTTTATGAGAAAACTGACCTTCCTTTAGTGCTATCTTAGCCTGATGACTGACAGCATCAGCCACTCAGGTGATTAAGCCAGAAACCCAGAAATCACCCCCAACACCTCCTTTCCTCTTGCTCCTCTCCTGTATTTACCACATTACCAAGTGGGTCCGTCTCCTCACGATTTCTTAAATTTGTCTCCTCCCCTGTCATTTCCACCCCGACTCTTGTCAAAGTCACCGTCTAATGCCTGCACAACTGCAATAGCTTCCTAACTGGAAACCCTTTCAATGTATCCTCTAACAGCCAGAGTAATCCTCTCCCTTACTCTGTGTTACCCTTCCAGCCATCTTCCACTTCCTTGAAGGCGCTACTCTCTTTACTGCCTCAGTTTCTGGGTTTATTGTTCATACTATTTCCTATTTAAAATTCTATGCCATCATTCCTACCCTCACAAGCTTCAGTAGTTCATCTCAGTTCAAGTGTTACTTCCTCAAGGAAAGTGTTCTATGACTCCAACGCTAGATCTAACTTGATGCCCTTACAGGATCTCACAGCATCCTGTGGTTTTCCTTCACAGCAACACATCATAGTTTGTAATTATATATCTATGTGATTATTGATTAATGTCTCACTTCCCCTCTAGACTAAATTCCACAAGGGCAAGGGTGATATCTGTTTTGCTCACCCTAGTATTTCTAACATCCAGCACAGAGCACAGAGCTTGACACATAATAAAACTCAAATTATACTTTTAGAATGAATGAGGGAACTCAGTGGGACCAGAGTCTGGAAAATTACCTTTTCCAATTATGAAATGGATGGATGGTTCTAATATCAAACGGTCCCGTGAATCCCAAAGTTTTGTGTCTGTTATTCTCTCCAACGCCCCCCCCCCCCCACCAAAATGTATTCTTTACCCTTCTGTCTTCTCTGCTTCCTGCTGTCCTACCCATCCTTGAAATTCCAGTTCCTCCAGGAACAGTTCCTTGACTCCTGCACTGGAAATGAACTCTCCCTATGGCATATCCTTTGCATTTGAAAAATCTGTTTCACTTATTTGGGACTTACTGAGTTGTGAACTTTTTTCTTGTCAAACAGGAGGTTTGAGTTCTATCATGAAACAGTAGGCCTCTGAGACAAAACACTATAGGTGTCTAGATCTATTTACTGGGTGCTCCTTGTTGTGAGTCAACAAAGCCCCGTGGAACAAGCATGAGCTTTGGAGTAAGACGGGTTAGAATTCAGCTCTGTCACTTACTATATAACTTTGAACAAGGTATATGACCTCTCTCGGCTTCTATTTAGGTATCTGTAAGTATGCTAATAGCTAGAAGGGGTATACAGACTTCTCTTTTACACAAATCTTACTGTACTGTAATAATACTGTAAGTCTCTGGTGCACTTGAGATTAGTAGTTCTCAGGGGATGAGGGTAGGGTTTTTGGTACTACCTGTTAGGGGGTGTTTTGTCTATATGAGGAGAAGGGCTGGCTTGTCAATGCCTGAAGGATGCTGCTGGCATTCAGAACACAGGGGCCAGGAAAACTAAATGTCCTGCAATGCATGGGACAACCATACAGTACAAATTGTTCTGCTCAAAATGGTAAGGAACACACCACTGAGAAACACTACAGTCAATAATGATATTATTATTGTTCACCCTTATGTTCTCAGAATTTAGCACAGGCCTAGAGTAGAAGGGCAAAAACTGTATGTTAGCCAAACAAAAAAACGAACAGTAATGATATCATTTATGTGCGTTTGAACAAATCGGATTAGAGCCACGTATGTCAAAGGTACAAGCCTAGCCACGTCAACCACCGCTGTTGTGTCTTCTTGTGCTCAAGGTCCATGACATAGTAGTTTTTACAAGTTTGAGTAGATCAAATGGTGTGCTTTGACAGTTCCTGTCAGGACAATACTGACCTCTTCTGTTAAGCAACCCTTGTTCAACTACATGGCCCCTTCCATCTGGATGCAGCCTGGCTACACCAGGAACTAGGGCAATGTGGACTGCACGACAAACAGAACTTTCACCAGCCATCCTGAGGCGAAAATTTCTGACAGATATAGTTTTTACCCCATTCATGAATCCTAGCAACTTGGGACTACTCCTAGTCCTCTACTTACCTTTTGCAAATCAATGGAAAGTTGCTGAATGAAGGCTTGGAGTTCCTGTTCCTTCTGCTCCAGGGCTGTGATCTTATTTTCTGCACCTGTTTTTGAAGCTGTCACATGATCTCTTTATTGAAAGAAAGCAGACAATGAACAAATTTGGATATCCCACCTAAGACACATTCTTCACATGTCAGGGCTGCAAACATTAGCCTTGTGAAGATTATCAGTGGAAAAGACTCCTTCAATCTCTCTGAAGCAGAAGGCCCAAGAGAAAAATTCCACTCAGGTTTAGGCAAGAAATCCTGATCTACCTTTGGCTATTCAATAGCTTAGCAACTCTAAAACATACTAAATTGCTCGGCAGGGTTGGAGTGTCTGAGCCTAGGCAGGTGAAGGGGAATGAGGGTTTGGAGGAGGTAGGGGGGTCCTAAAGCCCTAGGCAGGTAAGGATAAGTCCAGAAGACCTTGCCAGAATTAAGATCAGAAAGTGCTACAGTGAGCAATGGGGAAAGACAGGTTGGCTGTAAGCAGAGCTACACTAACACCGCTACCCATGTGCCCCACAGACCAAGCAAGAACCTCTGCTCTTCCAGCGTTGAGTATTTTCTCTGAAGCTCTTCTATCGTCTGGCTTAAGTCTGCTGACATCTGGTTGGAGATCATCAACTCCTCCTGGGTGCGACTAAGTTCTCTGGTACGTGCTTCCAATTCTTGCTCCATTTTCCCCAAACTTTCTTCTTTTTTTAAAAGCTGATACAAAGATAGAAAGTTTCACTGGACCACTACTAAGAAATACACTTGTAAAAAAATCTGGACAAGGACTTCCCTGATGGTCCAGTGGTTAAGAATCTGCCTTCCAATGCAGGGGATGCAGTTCAATCCCTGGTCAGGGAAGATCCCACAGGCCACGGGGCAACTAAGCCCACATGCCCCAACTACTGAGCCTGCGCATCTCAACTAGAGAGCCTGCGTGCTGTAAACTACAGAGCCCATGCACTCTGGAGCCTGCGCGCCGCAACTACAGAGCCCACGTGCCCTGGAGCCCACGTGCCACAACTAGAGAGAAGCCCGCATGTTGCAGTGAAGAGCCAGCGCGATTTGGAGCCCGCGCACCACAACTAGAGAGAAGCCCACATGTCACAATGAAGATCCTGCGTGCCGCAACTAAGACCCAACGCAGCCAAAAATAATAAAAATAAAATAAATAAATTAAAAATAAAATCTGGGACTTCCCTGGTGGTGCAGTGGTTCAGAATCCGCCTGCCAATGCAGGGGACAAGGGTTCGATCCCTGGTCTGGGAAGATCCCACGTGCTGCGGAGCAACTAAGCCCATGCGCCACAATTACTGAGCCTGCGCTCTAGAGCCCACGAGCCACAACTACTGAAGCCCGCACACCTAGAGCCCATGCTCTGCAACAAGAGAAGCCACCGCAATGAGAAGTCCACGCACCACAATGAAGAGTAGCCCCCGGGCTTCCCTGGTGGCGCAGTGGATGAGAGTCCGCCTGCCGATGCAGGGGACACGGGTTCATGCCCTGGTCCGGGAAGATCCCACATGCCGCGGAGCGGCTGGGCCCCGTGAGCCATGGCCGCTGAGCCTGTGCGTCCGGAGCCTGTGCTCCACAACGGGAGAGGCCACAACAGTGAGAGGCCCGTGTACCGCAAAAAAAAAAAGAGTAGCCCCCGCTCGCCGCAACTAGAGAAAGCCCGCATGTAGCAACGAAGACCCAATGCAGCCAAAAATAAATAAATAAATAATTTAATTAATTATAAAAAATCTGGACCAATAAGGCAAGCTTTCATAACATTTTTGTGAGCTTAGAAGGGGTTTCATATGCCCAGTAGTTTAAAAAGAAAAAGGAAATACATTTCAAACAGAACTTTTCTACTTTAACAAACTGAAAAACATACAAATATGATTAGTATCAAAGACAACTAAGGTATGCTTATCAGCAGTTAGAGAGTGATGACTAGCAAAATCATCTATTCAGGATTTAGCTTCTAAAACAAGAACGCGTACCATGTGCTTTACTTTACTTAGTTCCTGCTGCTGGAACCCCTCTAATTCATCCATTTCATCTCTCCTTTGGAAAAGATTCAAACTCTGGTTCTTCATTTCCTGTAACTGAGCTGTCAGAAACCTTTTATCCTATGCAAAAGAAGATATCAGCTCAGGCAACTAGGACATTAGAAATCCGTATTATACAAGCAGAATTCTTAATAAAGGAAAATCTGAAGACAATTTCTTATCAGTAGCAATAATACATTGATAATGGGAAGCTTTACGGTAATTATTTACAAAATTATCTATAAATTCTTTAAGTTAGAAATAAATATGTTTTAAATGATAGTTGTGAAAAGGGGAACAAGAGCAACAATTACTTAACCCTTGAAAAGTGCTTAAGTTTGATTAGCAATTGCAGATATCCATTTTAATGTCTATCTCAATGACACACTGAACTGGCTGAATAATGTGAATAACTGGAACAAGACTGAATGCTCTTAAAAAATTAGATGCATTTAAGTAGAACTAATTTTGGTTAGTAAGTTCAGATAGCAAGTCAACAAAAATTAGACATGACTGATGTCAGGAGGTTACAATTTACTAAATAATAGCTTCCCGAGATGGATTCTCTTCAGGAAAAACCCTGTTGTCTCAGTTTCCAATTCTTGATTAAAAAGAAATTAAAACGGGGAGGGGAGGGGTGGTGGGACTGGGAGATTGGGATTGACATATATACACTAATATGTACAAAATGGATAACTAATAAGGACCTGCTGTATAAAAAATAAATTAAAAAAAATTTTTTAAAAAGAACTTGCTGTTTAAAAAAATTAAATAAAAAAAAAAAAGAAATTGAAACAGTCTAAAAATAACACTTCCAAAAATCACAGTGGCTTAAAAGACCTACATAGATGCCTCATTACTCTTTCCTGGTCTAAATTATTTCCCAACCTCTCCTGTGGTAGGGCAGGGGGACGGAGAGAAAAGATCTTAGTGAACTGAAGTAGATTCTACTTAGTTCAGTCCTGTATGGATTCCCCCTTTACCATAATTTTAAAAGATGAAAAAATAGTCCAATGAGAATTCAGCTGCTACAATCTTGTTTCTTTCAAGACAAGAAAACTTTAACCTAACCCATACCTTCATATTTAAGAAGACCATAATTAACACCATGTTTAGATATATTTTTTTTAAGCACAAGTTTCTTTGGACCATAGCTTGACTTTTCTGTAATTCTTTCCTTACGTAAATACGTTAAGGCATTCTGATAGCTTGGGTAATCAGATTTCTAAAGAACACACAAAGAAAATCGCTGGTTTAACTTCGTGTTTCATCCCAAGAATGGAGCAATAATAAAACTCATCTGTTTAATAAAATTAACAGTAAATATATGTCACAACTGAATATATCAATCTAAGAAATAATTTTCTGGACTTCCCTGGCAGTCCAGCAGTTAGGACTCTGTGCTCCCAGTGCAGGGGGCACGGGTTCGATCCCTGGTTGGGGAACTAAGATCCTGCATGCCACATGGTGTGGCAAAAAAAAAAAAAATAGAAAAAGAAAAGAAAAGAAAAAATTTTCTACCATAAAGAGTAACTCAATGAGAACAAGGAATGAATTAGGAAGCAGCACATAATGTGGGCTGAGCAAATTGACTATTGATTATTTAAAATTAAAATGTCTTTCTAATTGTAGGTGTGAAATTTCATCTTCCTGTTCATGTCTGGGAGCCAGGAATACATTACATAAGGCACCTACACAGTGTTACACAAGCTATGGTGCTGGAATAATCAATTCTCCTCATCTGTGTCTAGCTAAGAGGTTCTCTTATCTACTCAATGCTGAGCCTTCAGAAATGCCCTCCTTCCCCACTGCATCCTCAAAAATTATTCCTAATGTTACCACTGTGTCAATCAGAGCCCCAGCAAGAAACAGACTCAAAGTAGATATTCTGCAGACAGTCTAATAAAGGGACTTTTCAAAGCTGTGGGTGGGGTAAGAAAACCCAAAAGAGATGATGTGCTAGTAACAGTTGGGCATAAAGGGGCAAAGGGATAAATAGGTTACAAGAAACACAAAAAGAGAGACTCTATCAGAGGGTGAACCAAAGGTCCAGCTGAAGCTGTGACCTTGGGCCATGGGACGCATCCAAACTGAAGGGATCTCACGTGGAGATGGCTGAGGGAATAAACTTCCCGACCACACTCTTCCACACAGAGTTCTTTTTGTGTTCCTCACAGGCACAATTAATTAGAAGCCAGAGGGCAATGGAGCCCTGCTGATGCATTCCCTATCAGCCTTCAGATACACAGAGAAAGGTAGGAGAGGGGGGTGGAGAGTGTATCTGGAGGGGCAAACAAAAGATATCCAGTACATCCACCAAGAAAAAGGAAGACATGAGCTTTCTAAGTCAGTGTCTAGTCACCCAGTGCCCTGCTTCCAAGAGGTGGTATAGCCATCAGTGTACCAGGTACTGAAGAAAGCATTTTCCAAGCCCCAGAGAAGAGGCCAACATTCACAATGAGACAAAAACAAAGATGAACTAACCTTTTCAAGCTGATCCATTTTTTCTGACCATTCCTAAAACAAAACAATAAAAAAGTACAGTTTCCAGGGAAGAGTATCAATAATATCAAGATCTTAAGAAAACAAAATAACCCTCTCCACCCAAAGCAACCAATCAACCAAACAAAACAGCAAATATAAAGAAAGCCAAGAGTCCTAAAAGGAAAAGAAAATGAACTTTATATAAAATTCTAAAGCACATATATAAGCCTGCAAATTTTTACTAAGCAGAGCACCCAAACAAGGCTGTATCTGATGTTCTGATGCAGTTTTCAGCTTATTCCTGAGGGTTTTTCTATGAGTACTATTAATATTTCTTGGGAGTGGGTAGCTGGGACCAGCTGTGTTGGTAATTCCACAACTGCTATATAAAAATTAATTTACTGAAAAACAGGCGGGGGGCAGGGGTTGTCTTCAGCAGCCCCCAATCATTATTTTCCTTCTCATTTTCACTTTACCATTATCTTTTATGCCATCTGATAAAAGTTAAAGGAGAAGGGATTATGCCCCTTATTCACCAACCACAGAAGAGGGGAAAAAATAACCACTGGTACAAAAGGCTATATCCCAACTGCCTACAATCAGAGTCCACCAATTTTAGATTATTTCTTCATTTATATACATTCATATCACAGTTATTCACTAATTATTGGTGAATGATTTTTTTTTCTGGCTAGTAAATGTCTGACATGACTAATACATACTGTAAAACAAGTCAACCAACCACCCCACCTACTGCAGATGAAATAATGTATTTTCTTAAAATGAAATGTAATAAATTGACCCTATCTTAATAAATCAGAATTATCATTACAGTATTTTGATGCTTATCTTAAATTTAAAATGCCATTGAACAAAATATACTTTATAATTATTGTAACAGCCAGTAATAGTATTAGTTTCTTATTGTCATTCATTCAGCATCTTTCAATGGGTGGTTCTACTGAGATTACAGAAGTTCCTCTCAGTCTAGTTGGCTGGGGATGAGGAAACTTGGGACAGAGGTTGTAAGAACTATGTACTCCATGGATGATCACTAGCTTGATAGCATCTTCTCCACTATAAAGGCAAGTGTTTTGGGACTAGGCTTTCAGACAGGCTTTTGGAGGGCAGAGACCTTTTTCCTTATCTTGGGGCTCACCACCAGATTATGAACACACTACTTTCCTCTCCATTTTACAAAGTTATACAGTTTGGAAAATGATACTCTCACATTATGGACACATTTCATGATTATAACTGTAAAGTTCCTTAATAATTTCCCACCCTAAGGCCAAATGAAATCTCAAAGAACTTATATAGCATTCCTTTTCCCCTGGGTTGTAAATATCTTCTACCAGGTTTATGGCATGATTTTTGAAATCATGTCACTAAGTGAAATCTTTCCACCAGCCTTGGGCAGTGCCACATATAAAATACCTGGTCCTTTCTGGCTAATGCCAAAGCCAGTCCTTCTGCCATTTTGGCTCTGTTGGCTTGGAATGTCTCATTCTGCTCTTGAAATTTCCGCATGGAAGCTGTTAACAAAGAGGCTCTATTTGAGATATGGAGATATTTCAGAAACAGCATGTCAAATAGCCCATGTGATTACTTTACAACTGTCACCTAACAAAAAAGGCCAAGGTCACAGAGTGGATTATGAGACTTGGAAAAACCTGATCCATCTTGACTTTCCCAGAATCTTTTGCCCTTAGTAATAGACCACAGTTTTGTTTTAGCTTGTTTCCAATTGTTCTTGGTTTTTTGTTATAGTCAAGTATATACATTTAGGAAGATGCCAAAGGGTAACTTTTTAAATGATACAGTGATAGAACACTGAGTTAGGTAGGTTGCCAGAAAACACCAATGCTATTGCTAAGTGATGGCTACTACTACTTTATCAGAATTAAAACAAAAAGTCAAAACAAAGCAAAACAAAAAACCATTTCTTCCACTTTATTTTCCTTAAAAAAATTTTTTTAGTATATATCAACAAAAAATAACTTTCTACTTCTGTTAGCATCTTTCTTGGATTGAACCCAAAGGAGAACATATGATTTAGGGTAAACTAAACAAAATGTATGTTCTATTGTTAGAGGAGTGATGACTGATAGAGATTTTCCCCAGTTATTGAACAAAGCAGCAATGAAGCTATGGCTAGAACCAAAGTTTCTAAGTGTAGGCCCAAGGACCAGGCACTTGATTTTACTAAAAACTAAGGGCAGCCAATAAACCAGTCAACTGGATGAGATACATAATAACCTTCTCCTAAGAACCATGCCCATAAAGCAACATAAGGATGAATTGTATGCTTATAACTATCAGATAAATGTTATATCAACTTGATTAAGAAGTACACTACTTATAAAATAAAGATCTGGGCTACGATGAAGGACAAACTTAACCATACGCTATTGTTTCATTTCAAAAAACTAAACCCTGGAAAGATTGAAAAAAGCAGGAAAAAAAATACGTACAATCCTGGTGTTTTTCTAATGCAATTTCAAGCTTCTCTTTTATCTTCTGCAAGTTTCGGACCTGTTCAGCATAGTCTTGGGTGAGGAGGGTGACGCACATACCAGGAATGGACAAACATCAGGAAAGGAAGTTAATTAAACAAAAAAAAATGAATGAAAATGATGATTTTCTCAACCTGAAAACCATTCCTGTTAAGGAAAGCTGGGCACACAGCCTCCCATTAACAATGAACAACACAGGCAAACAGGTATAGTACAAACTACCCACAGTGTAAATGGTGAATACAAACAGGCAGACTTGTTTAGCCTTGAGAGAGAACAAGAACTGGGCCTGGGCTGGTCATCAGAAATGCCCCGCCATGAAAACCACTATTATCTCATTACTTAATTTCAAATCTCAGTTTCACCTTCCTTTCCAGTCTTAGCAGTAGGATAGATCAAAGGGAATTCACTGAACAGCTCACTTTGAGTCCATACAACTGAGTGACAGTGGTTAGGGCAATAGCAAACATCTTACCACAGTACTGCCTTTGCAATAAAAGTACTTAATTCTCTAGAAAAGTCAGCTTCTTTTCTACACAGAACTGAGCTGCCTATGACATATTAAAGGTGAAAGTCAGAATTAATTACCTTGGTAGCCAAAGAAGATAGTATGGTATAGTGGAAAAGTAGACAGGCTTTAGTTCAAATCCCAACTCTGTCAGTCCTTAGCTGAGAGACCTTAAGCAAATTATTGATCCTAAGTATTAGTTTCTTCATTTATGAAATGATGATATTAATTTATCTACCTAAAAGGATGTATTAGATAATAAACTAAATGTTCTATATGCCTTAATTATAAAACAAACTAAGTGCTTTAAGCACGTTGCACACAATGCTCAATAAAGGGTAGCTGATACTGTGGTTGTTGTTATTATTCATACTGAGCCTGTAGGTAAATACCCAGGACATAAGTGGGCTTAATAAATGTTAGTCCTCTTCCCTGTCCCTCCTCTAACACCAGTCAAGCCCAAACTATTTAGGGAAGATCCATATTACCTTAGAGCTTTCTCCCCAACACTGAACAAATATAAAGTTACTTCACCTCTGTTACTGGTATTACTTACAGGTAGGGGTAACAGGATAATAACAATTGAGTTTAAAGCAGACTGTAGTGGTTTGGATCCCAGCTCTACCACCTACTACCTCTGTGACCTTATGTCACTAAGTCCTGTTAGGCTAGAGTGAGAACAAAATGAGATTATGGACTATCTAGGAGCTGTGAGTTATACTATGTACCTTTGATAACTACACAAACACAAATATTTCAAATACAACTTGGTGAATTTTGTAGTCTGTTGCTTTCATTACAGTAAAATGGGCATAAGGCCAAAGGACAAAAACAAACACAGAAGTCATTTACCACTTCACAGGCTGAAGCTTTCAAAATGTATCTACTGGCAGAAACCAAAATAAGAACTCACAACTCTATCACAAATATGCCCTGCTCAGGCAAAGAATATAATAGGAGTTGTGTAAATCGTAAACTGCACATAAAAGACATAATGAGAGTTATAGCTTCTATACAGGTGCTGAAGTTAGAAATACCATTGAAAAGTAGCCCAAAGACCCAGAAAGACATTACACAGGTGATATGTATCTGTAGCAAGTGGCAATGTAGCACCAAACCCTGTCTGGTGCTGAAGAATCCAACATCTGTTGGCCATTCCCTAAAAATGCTATCTCCTAACCCTCTCCACCTGAAAGCAAGCTAGGCTAATGAATGAAAGATAGTTAAATCTACATATACTTTTAATACCTTTTATATCCACAGCTAGAAATCTCAGGAGCAGAAAAACATAAGTTTTTTTTTTTTTAACTTTAAAACTCAGTTTTGAATTTACACTATTCAGTACACTAACAAAAGAAGGGATTAAAGGGGGTACAAGTTGCTCCTTTTTGACTGAGAATATCAAAATATGTCAAAATAACTGTAAGGTTATGCTGTTTGGCTTTTTTATAGGCAAAGAGGGTCAGGCAAGGCAAGTTTCCTTTGTTTGCTTCTTATGAGTTCTTAGACATACCAGAAAGCCTGGCCTCTAATTTCCGTATCTGTTCATTCCTTCTCAAAAGCTGGGATGAAAGATCTTCTCTGGAGCTGCTTCCATCAGATGCCTGTTGAGACAGGTATAAGAGGTTGTATTCATACCTGGATTTTTAGCAGCATGAGACCACAATATTCAATCAGAAAGCAACAACTCTTATTTTAGGTTTGGTTACACTTTAAGTGATAACTGAAAAGTTTCTCTAACTATAAAGTAGAAGCAACACTACCTCCATCTATAATGTGAGGAGATACAAGATGCAAAACAGATAAACTGTGTGTATGTGTGTGTGTGTGTGCATGCGCGCACACACACTACTGGAATACACAGTGGTAAACAAATCCATTATGATCATATTACACCAAGTACATAATACAAAAAAATATATTTTCAGATAAAAAAGTAAATCACTTTATTTTTCCAAAGGTAAAATCCTGAGGTAAAGGGAAGAAGGTTCTGTAGCAAGGGATCAAAGAAAGGCTGGCTGGTCTGTGATGAAGAACCTATCACTGACATTGATAAAGTTTCAGTATCTTCATCTATAAAACAAAGGGGTATCAATCCATAGCTCTAAAATGCATCAAAAACTTGAGCAGATAATATACATTCAGTAAATCACTGTATTAATGAGACATCAAATTTTCCCAATAATTTAGATTATCTTAAAACATGTGCACTACTTACTACTGCTAATAAATAAATCACTTTATCTTTCTACTTTTGATTATAAAATTTTAAAAATACAGAAGAGTAAGGAGGGTGGTTTAATGAACACTCTCTACTTTAACAACTGCTGATTTTTCCCATATTTGCTTCATCAATTTTTATTCTACTATAGTACTTCAAATAGCAGACACTGACATTTCATCCTAAATATGTTGATAAACATTTCTAAAATATACGGACATTTTCCTTTATAGCCACAATACCATTATTATACCTAACAAAATTAAAAATTATAGTATCTAATATCCAGTCTTCAGTCTTCCCCATTTACTGCCAAAATGTATTTAAAGGTGGTTGAACAACTCATTTTAAATATTCATTTACCCACTGAGCCACTTACTTGCCCATTATGGAGGGTATAGTTAAAAGGGAGTCTCAGGAGGCAGAAGGCCCAGGTTAAAGTCCCATCTTCACCACTTACAAACTACAAGAACTTGGACCAATTACTTAACTTCTCTGTGCACTGGTTTCGTCACATGTAAAATGTAACAAACATAATCTACGTCACAAAACTGTGATGAGGATTAAATAAATCAATACTTGTCAGGTCTTGAAAACACAGCCTGGCACGTAATTAACTTTAATACGTGTCATCTGTTAGTAGTACAAGTTATGATTATTACTGTCAGTGAGACATCTATTCTTAGCACTGTGCTAAGCACTGGGAACAGTGGTGAAACGGAGTCCCAATCTAAAACAGCAGCAGCTGCAGCAACTACGAATTACGAAGTGCTCATTAAGAGCCAGGCACTAAACTAAGTGTTTTATATACTATGCAGAAAACAGTTAACATCCCAGGCCTGAGACTGCTATCCTTGGCAAGCCCTGCTTGTAAGGCGAGCCCTTGGCTGGCCTGTGGGAACTTAGATTTTACAAGGGTTCTCACCATTCCTGATAAGAATGACTCACTTTACCTAAACTAATTGTGCCAAAAATATGGTTTATGCTGAACACCTGTTTTCGTTCTGGGAGTCTGGAATTTTGGTAAATGCTAGGCAGAGGGTGCCTATATGACTAGCCTCCAGTAAAATTCCTGGGCACTGAGTCTCTAATAAGCTTCCTTGATAGACAACATTTTATCCTGTGTTGTCACAATTCCTTGCTGAGGGAAATAAGTGTGCCCTATGCAACTCCACTGGGAGAGGACTCTTGGAAGCCTGTGCCTGGTTTCCTCCAGACTTTGTTCATGCACCTTTTCCCTTTGCTAATTTTGCCTTGTAGTAAATGTTTTCACTGTGATAAATGATAGCAGTGAGTAAAACTATATGCTGAGTCCTGTGAGTTCTTCTAATGAATAATCGAACCTAGGGGAGAACCTTGCCTGGCCACCCTGCCCCAACACACATACTTTAATAAAGACAGGTATAGTTCCTATCTCCATTTTATAGATGTGGAAATCAAGGCACAGAAAAGTGACAAAAAATTTGCCCAAGGTCACACAATAACGATGAAAGAGGAATCAAATCCAGGTCTACCTCCATAACCTGGCCTGAGTTCCTAACTGTTACTCTACTGCCTCTCACGAAGCTCCCAGTTTAGTGGGAGAGCCAAACAAGCAAATCATCAACAATGCAGTGTAACAGGTGATATTACAGAGGATATAGGAGACAAGGGACCAAATTCAGCCAGTAGGGATAAAGAGTAGAGGGGGTGAGATGGGCAGGTCGGGTCAAGGGGGCTTCCTGGAAGTAACATGTGAGCCAAGTCTTGAACGATGCACACAAGTATGTCAGAGGAATTCAGAAGTGAGAGGAGGACATAGGAGAAATTCCAGAGAGAGGAGACAGAATATGCAAACATTTGTAGGTATGATGGAAAGTTGTCCATTCCATAAAGTACATTAAGTTCAATGTACAATGGCTGGAGCACAGGGTATAGGAAAGTAGAATGAGATAACGGTAGGATGGGTTAGCTGTGACAAGACCACAGAGGTTTACCATTATACTATAATAATGACTTTGCACTTCATCCTGCAGATGATGGGGAAGCCACTGAGGCGTTTTAAGCATTGGACAGACATGAACAGGTCCACTCTGGGGAGTTATCGGAGCCAGGGGGCCCAGATAGGCTACCACATTTGTCCACGAAAGAAAGACAGCCTGAAATAAAATGGAAGTAAAATGTACTACTAGTAAATGGAGTACAAAGGGTAAGTTTGAGTCAGGAGATGGAAGCCAAAATACCTGCTGACTAATTGGACACCAAGAAGTGAAGAAGCGAAGAGTCTAAAATGTCTCCAAGGTTTCTTGCTGGTGACATGGGGGATGAAGGTGCACATGTGGAAATGGAGTTAATGAATTCAGTTTTGTTCATGTTAGAATTTGAGATACCAGAGGAAAGGCACCTGGTTGGAGAAATATATGCAATGGGATATAAAGGTCTGGAGATAGGGAGTGGAGATCAGAATGTATACATAAATAAGTTCAAACAGATAACTTTAGAAGTCACACAGCAAAGTACTTCCTGAATTCAGGCCAATCTCCATATCTGGAATACATTCAAGATGAGAGACTTCATTTAGCAAGTCAGCGTGAAGGCAAAGCAAGTACTTCTGCCACAGAACTCAGCATTAAAACTATGTCCTTCAGCCTGGTGATCAAACGTGCATTTATATTTCCTGTTAAATACAGGAGCCAATGATAATTTAGATCTGGTCATCTATTGTTCCACCCCAATAACCTAATAGCTTCTGCCACGTAATCTGACCTGAACAGATAGTATAAGAAAGGAGGACTCATCTGACCATGGAAACAACTCAAGTATCTATCACTAGTAGAAGACAGAGACAAATTGTGGCCTTTTCAAATGCTGGAATTTTTTTTTTTTTTTTTCTTGCGTTATGCGGGCCTCTCACTGTTGTGGCCTCTCCCATTTGCGGAGCACAGGCTCCGGACGCGCAGGCTCAGCGGCCATGGCTCACGGGCCCAGCCGCTCCACGGCATGTGGGATCTTCCCGAAACGGGGCACGAACCCGCGTCTCCTGCATCGGCAGGCGGACTCTCAAGCACTGCGCCACCAGGGAAGCCCCAAATGCTGGAATTTTATACAGCAGTAAAAATAAACGAATCACCTATAGTGTACCATTTTTATAAAGTTTGAAAACAAGCAACATTAAACAACAGATTGTTTATGAATATATATGTATCTGGTAGGATATTTTAAAAAGCAAAGGATTGATATACACAAACTTTTGGACAGGTTACCTGAAGGGACGGAAAGGGAAGGTAACCAAGAAGGAGCAACCAAGAAGGAGCAAACAAGTATTGGCTTTGACGGTACCAATAATGTTCTAGTTCTCTGTAATAGGTGACAGATTTAACAAGCATTCATTTTATTTTTATGCCTTATACTTTACACTTACATTACATACATTCTTTTACATATATCAAGCATTATAAATAACTTCTTTTAAGTTATCTAACTTTAAGAGGATCCTGTCATATGCCACCAACCTGATTTTAATCCTAAGGCATGACACTTACCTAACACAGCAGCATCCTCAAATCCTTCCAGCTACAAAGGTATTTTACAAATAAGGGACACAATGCAGCCATCAATGCAATCTTTTCATCAATTTTCCCACTAAAATAGTGCTAATTCCCTGGCTAATTCCACACCAAACTCACAGACCTCGCTAAGCAACAATGACTTAGAGTGTATATATGTGCAGACATAACAAGCCAAAGTATTTTGAGAAACGAAATGTAAAAGAAGATGCACAAGGTATATAGATGGAAAAAGAGTACAAGAGGACAATGTAGAGAATATGCAAAGGGACCCATGAAAAATAAGAAAAAAAATAGAAAAGCACCTCAGAGCAAGAAGAATCAGATATAAACTACAAATAATCTTGCAATTTTAAAAGCAAATACTTATTGGAGGGACTTCCCTGGTGGTCCAGTGGCTAAAGACTACATGCTCCCAATGCAGGGGGCCCAGGTTCGATCCCTGGTCAGAGAACTAGATCCCACATGCTGCAACTGAGAGCTCACATGCTGCAACTCAAGATCCCGCATGCTGCAACTAAAGATCCTGCATGCCGAAACAAAGATCCCGAGGCCATAACTAAGACCCAGAGCGGCCAAATAAATACATAAATATCTAAATATATATATATATATATATATATATATATAAAACGGCTATTACAAAATAATAATAAAAAAAGAAAATATTTATTGCAAAGATTCCCTGAAATATTATTTTAAAAATACAATGAGGCTGTACCAAACATTAAAAACTAGAGAAGATACTTACAAAGTCATCTCCTGAGTCAGCTCCCATGGAGGCAACCGATTCCTTGCTCACTGATCGTGGGATCCTAGTAGCACCTCCTGGCCTCTGAGCGACAGCAGTCTCTTCTGCAATTTTTTTCTTTAGTTTTGCAAACATTTTGCTGTGTGGCTATCCTGCACTGATGGCCAGGTCTTGAACCCCCAACAGTCGTTAGGCCAGTAACCAGGAATTCCAAGACAGGTGCCTAAAAAGTTCCAGATATCCAAACTAACTGCATTCCCACTGAAATGTGGGCCAAAGCCTTGTGGCAATAGCGTATCTATAAATCAGATGAAAGAGCGCTCTAAGTTAAACACCAGAGAAATTTCACATCTGGGTTGTTTTGTTAAGCTTCAGGTTTCAAGATTAAGTTTCATAAGTTTACATGCACACTTACTAGAACACAATTACTAAACATTTGAAAAGCACTCAGGTGCTACAGATGCATGTACAGATAAGGAAATCCAGTCTCAAGGAGGTGAAGTAATCTGCCAAAGATTGTGTGGCTAAACGCAGTGCTGGCATTTGAACCCAGGACCCTGACTCACAAGTCCTTACTCTTTTTTTTTTTTAATTACACCACATTGGCTGTGGCATGTAACACATCAAGTAAAATTTCCCACGGCAAACATTAACATAATGCTTCTGAATCCTTCCCCCAATAATATTAAGTTCAACTACAGTTTAGACAAAAACATGTAACTCAATACAGGGAGAAGGTATAATGTTCTAATGTTCCAAGATGGTTTGGAATCAGCTGTTCACTAGAAAATGTTGACAACTTTTTTCCTAAAACAACAGGCAAGCCAGCCAACTGTATTGTATACATATCAGATATCCTTAAATGTTTCCTGGAAATGCTGTGCGGTTCTCTTTTTTAAGAGTGACTAAAATTACCTCAAGTCAATTTCTTTTTTCACAATGTTTTACATGATATTCAAACATCTTTCCCTCCTAACGTGCATGAAACATTTACATTATGGGTCCAAACTTAACTTTTGATATTTTTCGGAGGATAACTAAGCTCCACTCTAAGATGTACAAATGACTTCTTACCACTTCAGAGCATCCATTTAAGTCTGTACAATTCTTCAAAAGTTTTACCTTCAATGTCTGTAAACCACCTACTCACCTGGCTTATCTACTAGATTTAAAACAGCTTGGAGGTCAAAGCTTTCTGTCCTGTATGAAGACAAAAATAAAATGCATTGAATATTTACTCTCAAGTGTAAGGCCAAAATGTTGCGGGGTCGGGCCGGGGGTGTGGAAGAGGAGGGAGGAAGGACTAAGGTGAGGGGGAGAGAAAGTCTGTGCTACCACAATCCTCTGAGGTCTCCCCTCCCTCACCCTGGTCTTTGCATCTGTGATTTGCCTAAGAGCTTCACTTAAAGGCACAAAGAACAGAATCTCTCATTGTAGTAAGTGGCTAAACTCACTTCGCCTTGGGAGGAGCAGTGAGCAAAAGAACTTTAACGAGATTAAGGTTTCCCGGGGCCAGTATTTATTTCAGTTGATTCTGACAGTCACACTGTTTACCCGGCCAGACCCTAGAGCCTTGACTCCCACTAAGAAAGTCGCTGAGAAAAAGGATGGCTAAGTTGGGTAAAAGACAGCTTTCTAATGCCCGGGGGCCAGCCACCTGCCACGGCCGTTTGGATCCCACTCAGTCTCCTTCCAGACCCGCCCGTGCGTGGACTGTCAAAGAAGGGAAGGACCAATGTGTCTCCCATTTGACAGCAGAGAAACCGAGACCCAGAGAGGAAGAGTGACTGGTCCAAAGTCGCGCAGGGGGGGAAATTCCGGAACCCCAGGCTTCAGGTTCCCAGGCCGGGGAGCCCGCCTCTGCCCCCACCCTCGTCCTTTCTGCACCCCGGTACTGCCCTCCGCCTTGGGTCTTGGGCAACCCAGTCGGGGCCTCTTTGGGCGCACTCCGAGACCACCGGGAGAAAGAGGGGCCTGCTCGTGTCTCCGGTCCCCGCCCGCGCACCTGCCGCTCTCTGGGCAGCCGGCAGAGCCCCGCCTCCGGGGCCTCTCGTGAGCGCCGGCCCGCGTCACCAGCCCCCACAGCCGGCCTGCGGGCTGAGAAGCAACCCGGAACCGCACTTCCACCTGCGCGCCGGAAGTGGCTGCGCGCGGGGCCGTCCCACCGTGCGCATGCGCCTGAGCGCCGTCTCCCCGGCGGCCGGCGCGAGTTTCGGGGTGGCGGTTGGGCTGGAACCGCTGGAGGGCGCGGGGCTGGGCGCTCCCTGAAGCCGGCCCGCCACGTCAGCAGGCGGCCAAACCCTCGTAGGAGGGCTGGATGGCTGAAGCACTTCTTTCTTTTTTTTTTTTTTTTAAAGGGGGGGGTGCGGAGCGGGGGAAGTGGTAGGAACCTGGTGCAAAGGGGAAAGAACTGATTGCTGCGGTGGTGCCAGCCTGCGGCGTGGAAACCTCAGGCCGTAGCTGCGCTGGCCCAATCCAGACTTTTCACTCCTCTCCCTGCATCCCACTCTGCACCCTACACGGCCGCCTTGTCCCTGCAAGCCCCTGCCGCCTTCCTCACGCAGGAACCTATGGCTCCACACGTTAGTACTTGGGACTCGCGCTTCATAATGGGTGTTTTCAGTTTTGTGCCTGTGACCCACTTGTAGGACACGTAATGTGTCATTGAAAGAAGAGTTTCCGGAATCATACCCTTATTATATAGTGCAGTCTGATATATTGCATTTCATTAGAAACACACGCTAGCGGCAGCCCACCACATTCATCTCACTAGCCACTAATGGGCCTCCAACTTCCGACAGATGAAGAAAGTCCAGAGTGGTAAAACTGCCTTGTACAAAGTTTGTACCAGTACAAACTGGTAGGCTACGTCGGGTCTCGACTCCTTAATGCCAACCAAGCCAGACATTCCACACTGAAGTTGCACATGTTCTTGCCCAGACCCAACACCAGCCTGAGGGCCAGCAGCTTCAACCCAATCCCCTGAAACAATCCCTCCCTCAGTGTGTCCCACCTGGAGGAGGGCAGGGAAAAAACCAAGACTAGGACGTAGAAGAAATTTACAAACTAAAACAATAGCATCAAATCCTCAACCTCAAGACTGTTTCAAGTAACCGAGGAATTATCTGAAAGAAGCAAACCCTATCAGTTTAGCCCTTATGTTGTCAACAATTCTGAAGAAGTAGCAAAAACTTTAAGCAAATAATGTTTATTTTTATATCGATGATACACTTAATATATACGTGAATTCAAGATACAAAATTCATTTACAAGAGTTCACACCTGATGAATGTAATCACATTCCTAGAGAGAACATTTATCAATGCAAAAATGTCTTCATTACACTGACAACAAAAATCAAATATTCTGTAATCTTGTTATTCAATAAACATCAAAACAATGTTTAACTCTCCATCCTCTACTATTTAAGAGCCCTCAAGGTGGTAGGCACCATATAACAGAAGAAAACATTGGAAAAGACAAGGGCCTACTGAATCTGCTCTGCAGAATCACAGTGTTTACTCTGATATTCATTTACTTAAGTAGTGAAAGGCTTGCTATCCTTTATGACAAATCACGTACCATACAAGAGTCAAAAATGATGATCAAGAAAATAAAATGTTTTGATAACTTCTCAATTTCTAAAATCTATGACATATTAGCCATAACAGACAAAGCAGAAAAAGGCTGCTGAAAAGGAACACAATAGGAAAACATCCTTAAGAGTATGTATGGCTTAAGCAATTTAGAAACACAACAGATAAGACTTTTACAATACCACAGTTGTTCAAGTCAAATGATATTGATAATATAATTTTCCCCCTTAGTCATTGGTGGTAAATAGCCCCTTCAAATTTAATTCTACTGAAAACACATATAAAACTAGTGAATCCAAATGGTTTCTTGTCTCACAGAGCTGAGTTGATGGATTTTGTTCTAAAGTATTAACCCACAATACCCAAAATTTAATACAAATGAGCAACAAGACTACGTTTCAAGGAATACAGTGATTTGTGAATAGCTAGATAGGCAACCAAATAGCTTCATTATTTGCACGACAGATTAGCAGCACTTGGATAAGAACTGTTACGTGAAAATTATTGTGCTTCAACCTCTCAAAGAGAGCTAATAAATATACCTCTATAATCCTTATAGTGTTACAATTCTATAACATTTCAGTTACAGACAAGCACAATTTTTAAAAAGTATTTCACACCACTAGGAAATCAAGTAATTATATTCTCCAAATGTAATTTCTGCTATGATTGAAACAAGTGCATTTCTGCCTAATATCCATAATATAGACAATAGGTTCACCATTATTTTCAGGGAAAAAAGACCAAATATAACTTATTTTAACTCCTATTTGATTATCTTAACCTTTAGTGATGACTTGAATAAAGAAAAAGGTATTCAACCTTACAATGGAAACTACTCAGAGAAAATAATAATGTGGCCTGAAATGACAAAATTCTTTAGAGCTAAGTAGGAAATGATTTAAAACTGCTTCATCACATTCAATGATTAATGAAACCACTATTTTTACTGGTGCTACACAGTGAAGATAAACCTATTTGGATAAATTCCTTCATTTGTAAACTCTACTATGAAAATGGTAGGACATTGCATCTGCCTTTCCTATTACCTAAGACCTTTCTACTTTGACAGGAAGAAGCCTCCAAAATATATCTCTTGATTGTTGAGTGGCAAGGTTTATTAAAAACAACAAATAAAAAACAGCTGGAGAACTAGTCATATGATCTATGTGATGAAAGGAATGTAACCAGATAACTATAGAAAGCCACAAAGTCCTAAAATATTTTACTGAACCATTGAGTTCTTTTTAATAAAAAAGAAACAAAAGTTTTTTAAAAAACTCATTCTGCAAGAAATAGTAAATAAAAATTCTTATTGCCCTAAAACATTTGAAGCAATTTTTCCTGCAGATTTTTAATACATTACAACACATACCTATAATCTAAAAAAAAGTCAGTAACATGCAAAGAAGGGTAGGAATAGATTTTTTAATTTAAATAGTGTTTATTTCTATATGTTTGGAAATATTTACTCTTGGGATTATCATATATGATCATTTCACATTTTACAATGGTTTGATGTTTGAAAATATCAAACCATTTTACTGATTTGATGTTTGAAAAGACTTATGGGTCAAACTGTAATGTTTAGAAATCTTAATTTTCAATCACAGATAAGTGGACATCCATGACAGTTTCAAAAGAGAAAAGAATATTAGTAATATAGGGCTTCCCTGGTGGCGCAGTAGTTAACAATCTGCCTGCCAATGCAGGAGACACGGGTTCGACCCCTGGCCCAGGAAGATCCCACATGCCGTGGAGCAACTAAGCCCATGCGCCACAACTACTGAGCCTGTGCTCTAGAGCCCGTGAGCCACAATTACTGAGCCCACGTGCCACAACTACTGAAGCCCACGTGCCTAGAGCCCGTGCTCCGCAACAAGAGAAGCCACTGCAGTGAGAAGCCCGCGCACCGCAACAAAGAGTAGCCCCCGCTCACCGCAACTAGAGAAAGCCTGCGTGCAGCGAAGACCCAACGCAGCCAAAAATAAAATAAATTTAAAAAAAAGAATATTAGTAATATAACATAACATTTTAAATGTTT
Organism: Lipotes vexillifer; assembly: GCF_000442215.2. Lineage (NCBI taxonomy): Eukaryota > Metazoa > Chordata > Mammalia > Artiodactyla > Lipotidae > Lipotes > Lipotes vexillifer. The sequence goes on from NW_006776053.1 coordinate 1,543,087, forward strand.
ACTGCAGACCTAAAGGAAGGCTAGCTATAATTCCCCATCTCATTCTGAAAAGTGACATAAACACTCATTCTATTAATCTTCATTCCATAAGCCTATCAGAAAAGTAAAAAAATCTCAACCCTAAAATTACCAATGTCTCAATAAACAATACTACACCTAAAAAGATGATTGTCTTGGGATGTAGACTGGAATTGTTCACCAAAATAGGAAAATATTCCCAATTTATAGTCTGTTCTATGACCAAATTCAGGCTTTATGATTACGTGAATCTGGAGTGCAGAATTAGTATACCTCAAACTGCTAAAAAAAACTCTGAAAGCACTGTTCAAATATGTTTTTTAAAAAATCACACTGCTTAGAATAGTTTGATAATTTAAAATATAACTTTAAAAAAACACAAATTAACAAAAATATTTTTAAATTAAGAATTGGTGCTTCAGTCAGTGATTAACGTTATATAGAAATGGAATTCTTCTTAAAAGTCAATATTACACCAAACTAAGTTAAAAATATCAATTTTAGCTTAAGAAAACATTTCATATCTACAGAATTCCAAAGGAAATATTTCTATGGGCATCAACAAATTAGTTACACTTGGTTTAATACATTTATCTTTACCCATTTAAGGGCATGTCCCCCTACATCATCCTGACATCCTTCCCTTCAATAGGTGATTGATTCCATTCACACATCAATTATCCTTCCTTAAACACAAGGCATGTTTAATAAATCTCTGTGTTCAAAAATTCAGTGAAGCTGGGACACAGTGTAATTATTATGTTTTGAAATTCTCGTTTGAGGAAGATGAACTGCCTTAATAAAATTGTTTTTTAAGGTAAAGAGGTACAGCATGAACAGGTATAAAGTATCCATGTCTAAGACTGCAGGAGAATAGGGGGAGAGAGGGCTTGGTTTTCTAAGCAATTCTTATTTAATTGCAACCTGACTGTTAGAGAGTCAGAGGTCATATTCACAATGTCAGTCTCATCTACTACACTTCTAAATGCTGCTGCTCTCTTCAAATCAATGTCCACATTAAGCATGAGTCAGTTCCATGAATTTTAAATAGCATAACATCTGCTCTGCTACTCTCCAGTTGCAATAAATGATTTGGTTACTAAAACAACTCGAACATCAGACACTATGAACGTTTTCACTGATTTTCTCAGAAAGAATACATCACCAAATTTTAATATGTATTTAAGAAAAAGGCTATTACAACTTTATTTAAAATTTAACATTGTAATTGAGAAGTGTTAAGAATACTTGGCTGACATATTAAAAATAAAATGAAGAGGCAAACGTAACATTTTGGAGGACAGCAGAAACGACTCCTGACTTTTCTCTTTAAGATAATTTAAAATTGGATCAGATAGATTTAATCTTCTGAAGAATAATGGGGTAAATAGTTGTTTGCAGTTATATTTTATCAAGCAAAAAAATAACCCCTACTTAATTTTTGTGGTTATATTAAATATCTCCTACACTCTTCTGTGCAAATAAACATGCCCAGTGAAGACCCGAGTAACCGAATATTGATCTCTGTGATATTCCATAGGTTCACAAATTGGCACTGCACATATTTACTATCCTCTTATCCTCCCCTACCTGTCATTCTTGGTAGAGGTTTGAAGGCCCCACTTTTATAGCATGCCATGCACCTAATATTAAGAATCCTACTTCGTGTGTGAATGTATCAATTTGCAGAACACAGTGGTCTCATAGAGACAAAGAAATACAACTGGAGGCATTTTATTCACTGGAAGCATTTTCTCAGATAAGCATACTCATCTTTGATATGCAGTTCCAATTAGAAAAAGCTCTCGTTAGAAATGCCAAGACAGGACTAAATTAATCACAGCTGCTGCAAATATAAAGGTTATCAACCTCTTGTTCCTCGTTAAATTCGACCCTACCTAGGTAAAGCCCTCCTCTACCTAATGCTCCTTTTTCTGCCTCACAGAGGTAAGATGAGACGCACTGGTGAAAAAAAAATTGTTCCAGGGCTTCCCTGGTGGCGCAGTGGTTGAGAGTCCGCCTGCCGATGCCGGGGACACGGGTTCTTGCCCCAGTCCGGGAAGATCCCACACACCGTGGAGCAGCTGGGCCCGTGAGCCATGGCCGCTGAGCCTGCGTGTCCGGAGCTTGTGCTTCGCAACGGGAGAGGCCACAACAGTGAGAGGCCCGCGTATCGCAAAAAAAACAAAACAAAACAAAAACTACATAGCAATATAGTATAGTACAGTTGTTCTCACATGTTAGTGTTCATAAGAATCACATTGGGAAGCTTGTTAAAAATGCAGAGCCCTGGATCGCATATCCAAGAAATCTGATTCAGCAGGTCTAGTATGGGACCTAGAAATCTGTTTATATAGTTAGCCAGTATAATTTTATATTGTATATAAATTATACATAATATTAAAATTATATATAATTTTGATACCTGTTGTCTACAAAACATACTTTGAGAAACACTGTTACAATGGTTAAAAATGAGTTTTTTCAGTCAAGACACATCTGGGTTTGAATCCTACCCTTTTCGCTTATTCACTATATTACCATGGGCAAATTTTATTTTACCACTGAGTCTCCCTTTCTTCACCTATATGAGGATAATGATAACACATTCACCTTTGTGAAGTTTAAATGAGACAAGAGGTACGAAGCAGTTGGCAGAGTGCCTGGCACATGGTAATGACTCAATAAATGCCAATTATTGTTATCAGCTTTATTAAAAAAAAAAAAAAAAAAAAAAATTGTTCCAAAATTAAACTGTGGTATCAGGCATTAAAATGGCAATTAGGAACATATTTCCCTACTTAAAGGACATTTTCCTATCTATTTTGAAACGTGATCAAAGTAATTTTTTCCACTGCCCCTTGATTCTCAATATAAATACATATGTTACTAAGTAATAATACCCAACTTCAGGCAAGAAAATAAAGTACTGATATAGCTTAAGAACCTGCTGGTGTCTCAGTTTCACATACTTAGGTTTTTCAGGTTCATATCACTAATTTATCATCAGTTTAAATGGAAATTGGCAGATGATTTTAAAGCTAAGAATATCCAGCTTTCTGTTAAGATCTTCATGTCCTAATTTCAACTCCAAATTAGTCCATTTTACCCAAACACAAGCCCCTCAAAATAGAGGCTCACGATTGAGATACAGCCACAACCTAATTACAGCAGCATGAACAATGCCACCATGATGTCCTCACAGAACTTAAATAAATTCAGCCCACAATGGGTATGGGTATATAATATACACATACTGTATCTCTGCATACCATATATTTACAAATATGTACATATATACAAAAAGTATACACAGAGATTCAGCATCATGAAAATATATACATGCCACTGCAAATAAAATAAGAATTTCAAATAAATAAGGACAACAAAAGAGCCCTCAATGTAAATATCCTTAATACTCTCCAAACAAACATACAGGAATATATATATACCCAAAATATCACCAGGAGATTCATACCATTCATATTCATATCAAATCTTTTTACTCACTTAGGATGGGGAGGTGGTTCTGAATCACAGGCAGTAGCCAAGTTTGCAGACCTTGGTACCTTACTATATTTCCTGTCCAGAATATTCTCTGTATATCAGACTGATTACAAGTCTCTGTGGATAACTAAGTACAAGATTTTTCAACAGAGTCCAAAACCCTTCTAAGAGACAGAAAGTTACTAACTCACACAGGTCAGAGATTAAACTTGGAGAAAAATGCTAATGAAAGCTCTCATAATTAATATATACATTGGATTTGATGCTTTTCCCTTTCCCTCAAAGAAATTCAGTTCAATCACCACCTAATCTGTCTCAGGGAATACTACTGCAAGAAGAAAACAAAGCATAGTAGCCACAAGTGAGAAAAAATAAAACCCAGATCCTTTACCATGAAAATTTCAGTCATGACTAGATTGCACTTTGCTTTTATAATCTCAAAACATTTCAACTTGGTAAAAATATAAAGGGTACAATAAATTCTATGTGCTTTGAGAGGTTTTTGAGAGCACCACTTCCTAGGAAGAAAAAACACACACACACATACACAAAGGATATACCCTGGCTAAAATCAAAGATAAAATGTCTGACTTGTGGATTTTTTTATAAATAATAAATTAAAATTTGCTGGGGCTGATTGATTTACTGGTTTCAATATTTGATATATTAAAAAAATACCATAGCTTTTGTGCCAAAATATAAATCTGTAATTATTTCTTTCTTGTTCATTATAGAAAGCAACCTGAGCTACTGGAAAGACTGGGCTGAGATTAGGAGATTTGAGTTTTAGTTCTAGCTCCATCTTTATGAAAAAAAACTGAGTTTTTTGGGGTCTCAGCTTTCTTTTCTGTAAATTAGGGAAGATAGTTGCTTTATCAACTTCAGAAATATACGGACAAAGAAAAACAATTCCATTGTGCTTAATTTTGTTTTGTATATAACTGACTTCTTGCACTCTTACACTATTTTGTTTACAGTGGTTCTTAGGTGAGGTGAGACACTGTATCAGAATCTCCAGGGGGGAGTTTGTGCAATTTGAAAGCAAAGAAGTGCCCTTTCCCATTGTTTTGCTTTGTTCTTAGTTCCAAAATTTAAATTTCTATGAATTCTAAAAATAAATAAAGGGTTTAACATTTTAATATTCATAAAGGGGAGCAGTATATATTGAGAAAATAAGATTCTCTGCCATTGCCATCTTGAACCCATTGAGTGATTGTCCTTTTTCATTTCCTCTTCCTCAATTAAAGTAAGGTCTTAAAATGTAGAAGCTGTGTAATGGGTGTAAAAGGTTCATTAAACTCTGTATATGTTTTAAATTTTCATAACAAAAAGTTAAAAACAACAACAAAGGAATACAAGTGTTTGCACAAATGTAACCTTCACAATAAGGCCTACCCCGATCACTCACTGAAACATTATTTTCTGCCTAAAAACAAACGAAAAATTTCCCTTGCCACGCTCTAAATTTTCTTCATACTATTTAAAACTTTCTAACATAAATTTACTTATTTATTATATTTATTGCCTGATTACTCCTACTAGAATATAAGCTTCATGAAAACAAGGACTTTTAAGTCTACGTTGTCTGTTTCACCAATGCCTAGGACAAAATCTGGAGTATAGTGTTGCTCAATACACATTTTTTTAAAGGCGTGAATGAAATAATAGTTTAGAATTTTCCAGCACAGTTTTCCTCTCAAGATTACTTTAGTTCACTTTAAATTTTTAACCACCAGTAAGGAATTATACTACTATTAACTTGAGGAGCAAGGTCATCATCTAAACACTAGCTGTGAGTTCCAAGACCCCTTGTTCTTAGACAAACATGTTACTAATAACAAAAGCTCTAATTTCTTCTGGAGATTCTCTCTCTGAACTAGTTTCTACAACAACTAAGTGGGACCCAGATATTTTCTTGAACAAAAAGTAGGTAAAAATGATATAGAAAAGAAAATGTTGTGTATACTAAAATAAGGGAAACCAATTTGCCAGGTGGCAGGGGTGGGAAAATCAATATCTTTTGGAACCAAGAGTTCAAATTATAGAACCACAGAATTGGACAGAACCTTGGGCCAATGCCTTCATTTTATAGATGAGAGTGCTAAAAAGCAGAGACATGAAGACACTTGTCAAAGGGCATAAAGCTAGTTACCAGGAAAGCCAGGATTAGAACTCAGGTCTCCTAATTCTTAAGCCAGTGTTCTTTATGTTAATCAAGTGAGGATAAAGCTCAGGATGATAAATATTATTTTAAGCATCAGATAACAGGAGAATATGTGTTGCTAGTACTGGCACAGAACTTCCGGGGAATTGAAACAAGAGGTCAGATAACTAAGGACAGTCTATTGCTGTAGTTCAGGAAAGGAAAGCTATGAAGTTTATTAAGGTACTGGGGGGGAAAAAAAAGGAAAGCAGTCTTTATCTGATAATAAAAACCCACTAGCAAAGGAAATCTCTCTCCAGGGTAACTTTTCCAAAGCCTTCTGAAATAATGTTTAAAAGAACAAACAAAAATGACTTTTAAAAAATTAATTAAAAAACCCACAAAGTCTCCCAAACCCAAGAACAATAACTTCAAGACTTCAGATGAAAAACCAACAAATTGGAACACATATATGAATAACTTAGACCAAAATAATTCTGTATGTTAGAAATAAAAACCAAGTTAGGGCTTCCCTGGTGGCACAATGGTTGAGAGTCCGCCTGCCGATGCAGGGGACACAGGTTCGTGCCCCGGTTCGGGAAGATCCCACATGCCGTGGAGCGGTTGGGCCCATGAGCCGTGGCCGCTGAGCCTGCGTGTCCAGAGCCTGTGCTCCGCAACGCGAGAGGCCACAACAGTGAGAGGCCTGCGTACCGCAAAAAAAAAAAAAAAAAAAAAAAAAGTTAAAAATATTACAGTGAAATTCCCCTAGGGACATAGGAAAGAGGCACCAAAAGCAAACACCTCATTTCCCCTGGGACTGCCAGAGGTAGAGCTGTGAGCCTGTACAGAAAATTAGGTAGAAGGGCTTTTGATTCATAGATTTCTGAACTTGAATGCTGGGGAGTCAAAAGAGGGGAAAGAAATCATAGCTAGTGCCTGTAAAATTATGAAGGGGATGAAAGGGAAGAAAAAACAAAAATCTTTACATAATACACTGAGCCCTATATAAAATAATAAAAAACTTGTGCATGAAATATAAAATAGTAAATATAAGGAGTTTTTAAAAACCTAATTTCCAAATTGTCAATGCAAAAGAACTTCCATTTTAATTATATAACAATTCAGTTACCCTCAACTAAAATTAGTAACAACTCTGAAGTTTCATAAATCTGAACTAGGCAAAAGGATTACAAACTCTCTACTGTATACCACAGACCTCAACCTAGACAGTCTTTAAACTTGATCTCATTAATTAATAAAAGTTTAAATGGAATTCCTATGGAAACACTATATTATGAAAATGACAACCTGATTTTTTGACTGAAAGATTTAAAAGTTGTTCTTTTTCACTTCCAGCATTCAAAGAATACAAAGAAAACAAAATATGCAAACATATCTCATAACACAGGACTCACACATTCCAAATGATATGTATCATCTCAAGACCCCAATTAAAGATTCAGCTTTTCAGATGCAAATCAATCCTATACAGTTACTGAAATTTTGACAGCATTTAAACGAATTAAATGCTTTTAAGAACTATCTTGATTAGGCTTCAAAGAATCACACATTTTTCTATCTACTAAGTTGGAATGAAAAGAAATATTATGAAAGGGCTCTGTTCTTGATTCTTAGTAGTCCATGCTGGCTAGTTTCATATTTGTGAACAATTACATATTTTCCAAATCCACACATTTAAGGTCCAAATATAAGAGTTGGGTTTTCCTCATTATACAAAAATAAATGATTTACTCTTCTCAGGGTGAGAATAGTGACTATATGAGTGTAGGATCAGATGTTAGAGGTAAGTATCCATACCTCAAAACCAAAAAATAAAAATTCCAAGATTGAGTTTTTAAAAGACCTGAAACATTGTATTTTAAAACAGTTACCCTAAAAGTTTGAACAATTTTTTTCAGCTTGTTTTTAAAATGGTGGTCCTAAATTGAAAAATAAAAACTAAATAACACCACTATGTGTCTGTCATCACATTAGAAAACTGCACCATTTAAAATCTGTGGCAAATGAAAACTTGTTTCAACAGAGGATTTTTGTTTTAATAGTCATCTACGGTATTCTCAAGGAACACGTTTCGCACATCTAGAATGGATGCTAATTCCAAAATGTGCTTCTGGAGGTGAGGGTTCTCCACTGTTTCATCCCTTGGCAGTTGTGGATATGATTCTGGATAATTTCGTGTTTCCTGGTAAACAAAGAAGAGAAAAGTCAATTTTATAGTTTAAGGAAAGAAAATTATACACATTAATATTACTGTTAATATGAACAGTATTAAGAAGTAACTTAATATGCATATTTCTCCTTCATATTGGTAATATATTTGTTGAACATACGAAATTGCTGACATTTGACCATTTTGACCCAAAAAATGATAAGTTCATACAGTTCAACCCAATATATTCATTTAGTGAGTTATTTCATGAATATTTACTGGGGCCTATCATTTCTGGGAACTATGCAATACTGTGGAAACCATATAATTCCTACTTGCTGGGGAGAAAATCCTAAAATACACAGAATTTCAACAAGTATTTGTTAATGAATAAATAAATACATGTTTCAGTAGAAATTAAAATGAGAGAAAAGACATGGGAAACCCTGAAAAGGTCAAATTAATGGGCCTGGGCAATTAATTATAGGAGAAGGAGGTGTCAAAAATGACTAAGGTTTCAGGAATGGATGACTTGAAAGAAGAGTTGAGAGCTACTCAGAGAAAAAGAGATGTAAAGGAGGAGATAATTTGGGGATAGTAAAAAGCTTCAGGTTTTAGGTATATTTTATTTAAGGTAATGGGCTATACAAAGAGGAGAGCCCATCAACCAGAATTTGAAAATTCAGGACCGTATCTCAGAAGACAGGTTTGAGGGCTTCCCTGGTGACAGAGTGGTTAAGAATCCGCCTGCCAATGAAGGGGACATGGGTTCAGGCCCTGGTCCAGGAAGATCCCACATGTCGCGGAGCAACTAAGCCTGTGCGCCACAGCTACTGAGCCTGTGCTCTAGAGCCCACAAGCCACAACTACCGAAGCCTGTGCGCCTAGAGCCCGTGCTCTGCAACAAGAGAAGCCACCGCAGTGAGAAGCCCGCACACTGCAATGAAGAGTAGTCCCCACTCACCACAACTAGAGAAAGCCCACGCACCGCAATGAAGACCCAATGCAGCCAAAAAATAAATAAATAAAATAAATTTTTTAAAAAAGAAGAAGACAGGTTTGAGCAGTTTATGTCATACTATATACTATATACATATATAATATATACACTGATACAATCTACATGAAGATAAATATTAATAGCCGTGAAAATGGATGAGGTTTCTAAGCATATTAGCAAAGACAGTGAAAAAAAGAGTCCCTAGAAAGAGAGATGAAAGATTGGGGGGAAAACAAAAAAAGGACTAATAAAAGAAAAAAGAAAATAGTGTTTGTAATCACATGGAAACAAAAGAAGAAGATAATTTCAAGAATAAAGTGATTCTCATTTGGAAATTCTTCATTTGGTACTTTCTATAGACTACAATTTTGCCACATACTTAAAATTTACTGAAAAAATAAATTACCATTTTTCTATACATCTAACATGACAGTCCATATATTAAAAGGTCATTTCTATCTCTCTTGTGCCTGTAGGCCTCAGTAATTACGTATTACAGAGACTAAATTTTCATTTTACCACACTAAATACTAGGAGGAGTGACAATAATGAAAAGCTCAAAAACCCTAAAAAAAGAAAAAAACCAAAAAACCAGGAACTGCTGGGGGGCTACTGTAAACTGAACAATTCTCTCAGCTCACACAGGGCTGGGACATGTTTGAATTCTGACCAAACACCCCAAGGGTGGAGAAATATGTGTTGAAACAGTGGACATATAAAAGAGACCCCAGAGAAATCATGCTTCTTAGTACTAGGCTGAAATAAATCTACATCTGTATGTTAATGCTACTGTAATAAATCTGCCCTTAAAAATCTTAAAAACAAGCCAGGGAAAGGTCAAAAAGATGTTCAAGTAATTTAACTCCTGCCAGAACAAAGCCCAAAACTCTTTAAACACAACAAAATAGAGAAATCAACATCAGAAAATTCATAATGCTCACAGTTTAACAGAAAATTACTAAACATACAAAGAATTAGAAATATGAGACCCCTAACCAGTAGAAAAAAAACAATAAAAGCAAACCTATAAATGATAGAGAATACAGTATTAGTAGGTAAAGACTTTAGCTATTATTATTCATTCAAGAACACAAAAGAAAACATAAATATAATGAGAAAAATGGAAAATGTTATAAGAACCAAAAAGAACTTCTAGAGGTGAGAAAAGTGTAATCCCTGAAATGAAAAACTAAATGGACATAGGATTAAGAGCACATTAGACACTGCAAAAGAAAACATCAGTAAAGTTGAAGACAACAGAAACTGAAACACAGAGAGAAAACAGACATTTAAATAAATGAAGAGCATGTAAATAAACCTTTTTTCACTTAAAGAAAAAAAAAGCAAATCATTGACCTGTAGGACAATATTAGGTTGTTTAACATATATGTAATTGATGCTCCAGAAAGAGAAAGGGAGGAGTAGAGAAAATGTTTGAAGAAATAATGGCCAAAAATATTCTAAAATATATTAAATATCTTGATACTTAGATAGCTGTAAGATGCTCAATAAACCCCAAGCAGGAAGAAAGCAACAAAGAAAAGCATATCAAGGTAGTACATCATAATCAAATTGTAGGAAACCAATGTAAAGAGAAAATCTTAAAAATAGCCAGAAGAAAACACACATTACACATTGTAATAATAGAACAATTATTCAGAAAATCAGTAAGGCTATAAAGAAGTTGAACAACATTATAAGCCAATGAGACCTAACAGACATTTATAGAACCCTTCATTCAACAGTAGCAGCATATATTGATACATTCATTTCAAGTATCCCTAGAACATGTACCATTATAGACCACATTCTAGACAATAAAGCAAGTCTCAATAAATTAAAAGGACTCAAACCATACAAAGCATACTATTTGACCACAAAGGAATTAAATTAGAAATCAGTAAGATATCTTGAAAATTCCCAAAATTTAAACACTAAATAACATATTTCTAAATAACCCATGGTTCACAAAACACCAGAGTGAAATAAATACTGTTTCAGATAAATAAGCAATGAGAGAATTAATCACCACCAGATTTGCACTATAAGAAATGATAAAGGAAATTCTGTGGTAAGAAAAATGATACCAGATGGAAGATTAAATCTAAAGAAAGAAATTAAGAGTGCCAGAAATAATAAATATATAAGCTTTTCCTCCTCATTAAAATTTTTTTAGGAATTCCCCTGGCAGTCCAGTGGTTAAGACTCCACACTTTCACTGCAGAGTGTGCAGGTTCCATCCCTGGTCAGGGAGCTAAGATCCCACATGCTGCATGGCATAGCAAAAAAAAAAAAAAAAAAAAAAAAAGATAATTGACTGTTTAATGCTATAATAACCACAAAGTATCAAATAGTATATATCATACTCAAAAGTCAAATGACAATAATAGTAGAGATTGGGAGGGAGAAAATGGAAGAATACTATTGTAAGATAATTACATTAAATGTGAAGTGATATTAAAAAAGCAAAACGAGATACAGCATAAATCTACAGTGTTATTAAAATAAAATTCTAAAACCAAACAAAACCTCAATTAAGTCAAATGAAAATGAAGGCAGGAGAGAAAGAAAAAAGGTACAAACTGCAGCCAGGACAAATAGAAAACAAATAATAGTATATTTAACTCAAACTATATTAAGAATTATACTTAATTTAAATGTAATTTAGAACTAAAAATGTCAAGTAAAAGGTAGATATGGTCAAACTAGATAAAAAAGCAGGACCTAACGCTGTTGAAAAGAATTCCACTTTAAATATTAAGATAGATATAGGTTAAAAGTAGAAGAATAAAACAAGATTTGCCATACAAACACAAACCAGAAGAAAAGTGGTATAGTTATATTAATATTGCACAAACTAGATTGCAGATCAAGGAATACTGCCACACATAAAGACAGTTCATAATGATGAATGGGTAATTTCAACAAGACATAACAACTCTAAGTATGCACAAACTCAATAACAGCTTCAAAATGAACAATGAAAGGGTTTCCCTGGTGGCACAGTGGTTGAGAGTCCGCCTGCCGATGCAGGGGACACGGGTTCATGCCCCGGTCCGGGAGGATGCCACATGCTGCGGAGCGGCTGGGCCCGTGAACCATGGCTGCTGAGTCTGCGCGTCCGGAGCCTGTGCTCCGCAACAGGAGAGGCCGCAACCGTGAGAGGCCCACGTACCGCAAAAAAAAAAAAAAAAGGAACAATGAAAAAACAGCACTAAAATGAGAAACTAACCAATTCACAAGTATAATTAGAGGTTTAGATACTTCTCTATCAGAGATAGAATAAGCAGACAGAAAATAAGTTAAGAATATGGAAGACTTCTGGCTTCCCTGGTGGCGCAGTGGTTGAGAGTCCGCCTGCCGATGCAGGGGACACGGGTTCGTGCCCCGGTCCAGGAAGATCCTACATGCCGCGGAGTGGCTAGGCCCATGAGCCATGGCCGCTGAGCTTGCGTGTCCGGAGCCTGTGCTCCGCAATGGGAGAGGCCACAACAGTGAGAAGCCCGCGTACCGCAAAAAGAAAAAAAAAAAAAAAGAATATGAAGGACTTGAAGAACACTATTTAATATACTTGGAACATCAAGCTGAATTGACATTTATACATCACTCCATCTAATAATAGCAGAAGCATACATCTAATAGCATGTATTAGAATAGCATCTAATACATAGTCTTCTCAAGTGCAGAAAGAATCTTCACCAAGATAATTCACATGCTGGGTCATAAAACAAGTCTCAATAAAGTTAAAAGTATTGAAATCATATAACTAAAGCAGTTAAGCTTAAAGGGTAGGTGCTTGTACTAGAAGAGAAAAAGGTTTTCAATCTAAGTTTTAAAACAGAAATTAAAAGAGCAAATTAAAAGTAATTAAAAAGAAGAAAAATAATAAAGTATGAATGGAAATAAATTAAGTAGAAAAGAGACAAACAGTAGTAAAAAAAAATTAATGAAAGTAAAAGCTGTTTATTTGGAAAGATCATTAAAACTAACAAACCTTTAGCTAGACTGGAAAAAAAAAAGACAGGAAACATTACCAATATGAGTCATGAAAAAGCACTAGAGAGTCTACAGAAACTAAAAGGATAAAGGAATATTATCAACAATTTTTTGGCAATAAATTAGAAAATGACTTGCAAGACACAAGTGATTAAAACTAAGAACAAAACAGAAAACATGAATAGCCTTTGAAACTTTGAAACTTTGAAAGCCTTTAAATTCATAATTTAAAACATCCCCAAAAGGAAAACTCCAGGTCCAGATGGCTTCACTGATGAATTCTACCAATCATTCAAGGAAGAAATAATGCCAATTGAAAAGAAACTCTTTAAGAAATACAAGAGAATGAAACACACCCCAACTCAATTTATGAAGTCAGCACTACCCTGATAACAAAATCACAAGAAGACATCACAAGAAAAAATTAAATACCATAATCATTCATAAAAACAGATACAAAAATCCAAAAGGAAATACTAGCAAAATGAATCAAACAATGCAAAAGGATAATACATGACCACAAAATGTGTTTAGCCCAGATATACAAGGTTCAATCAATGCTATTCACCATGTTAACAGAATTAATATATATCAGGATCAATTAATGCAGAAAAAAAGTATTTGACAGTCCTTTATACCCATTCCTGATAAAAACTCAGCAATAGGAATAGAAAGGAGCTCAGTCAACCTGAAAAAGGGTGTGTATGAAAAACTAACAATTAACATTATAATTTATGGTAAATGATTAATTTTTCTCTTAAAACCAGGAACAAGGCAAGAATATTCATTCTCATTACTTCTATTCACCATTTTGCTGTAAGACCTAGCCCTGAAAAAAGCACACACATACACAAAATAAAAGGCATACAGGTTGGAAAGGAAGACGTAAAACTGCCTTTGTCTGAAGATGACATGATCGTGTAGATAGAAAACCTTAAGGAATACACAGAAAGGTAACAAAGCAAATACTTCAATTTAGCAAGACTGCAGGATACAGGTTAACTTATTATTATTATTTTTTTTTTTTTTTTTCCTTGCGTTATGCGGGCCTCTCGCTGTTGTGGCCTCTCCCATTTGCGGAGCACAGGCTCCGGACGCGCAGGCTCAGCGGCCATGGCTCACGGGCCCAGCCGCTCCGCGGCATGTGGGATCTTCCCGAAACGGGGCACGAACCCGCGTCTCCTGCATCGGCAGGCGGACTCTCAAGCACTGCACCACCAGGGAAGCCCCTTATTATTTTTTTTAAAAGATTTTTTTGATGTGGACCATTTTTAAAGTTTTTATTGAATTTGTTACAATATTGCTTCTGTTCTGTTTTGCTTTTTGGCCACGAGGCACGTGGGATCTTAGCTCCCTGACCAGGGATCGAACCTGCACCCCCTGCATTGGAATGCAAAGTCCTAACCAATGGACCACCAGGGAAGTCCCACAGGTTAATTTAGAAAACATTATTCGCTGATAATATATAAAAAAATTTGTTTCTATGTATCAGCAACAAATAATTGGAAAATGAAATAAAAAATATAATTCTATTTACAAATAATCAAAACTTGAAATACTTTGGAATAAATTTAATAAGACACATGTAAGACCTGTATGATGAGAACCACAAAATATTGGTGAGAGAAACTAAAGAAGACCTAAATAAATGGGGAGATATACCATACTAATTCATTGGAAGACTCAATATTATTAAAATATAACTCTCCACAGATTGATTATATAGATTTAAATGCAATCCCAATCAAAATATAAAATTCACATAGATATGCAAAGGATCTTCTAGAACTATTAAAACACAAAAAACATTTTGGCAATGGCAGGGGGGGCTCACACTACAAAGATTTCAAGACTTATTATAAAGCTACAATTATCAAGGCAGCAGTATATTAGAGAAAAATGCTATCAGTCAATGGAACAGAATTTAGAGTCTAGAAATATCCCTCTACATATATGGTTGACTGATTTTCAAAAAATAACAAAAGTAACTCAATGAAAAAAGGATAATCTTTTCAACAACAGATACTAGAACAATTTCATATCCATATTGAAAAGAAATTTTAACCCTTACTTCACACTGTAAACAAAAGTTAACTCAGATCATAGAACTAAATGTAAAAGCTAAGACTATAAACTCCTAGAATCTTCGTGACTTTGGGATAGACAGAGATTTCTTAGATAAAACACACCACAAAAGAAAAAAAAATTGATTCATTCAAACTTCATCAAAATTTTAAAAGTTTAGTCTTCAAAGCCACTGTTAAGAAAACGAAAGGCAAGCCAACAGAATGGGATAAAATGCAGCTAACAAGCACATGAAAAGATGTCCAATATCCTCATTCATCAGTGAAATGCAAATTGAAACTATGGGTTGGCCAAAAGGTTCGAATGAACTTTTTGGCCAACCAATACAATGAGATACCACTATAAATCCAACAGACTGGTTAAAATTTAAGACTGACAACACTATGTGTTGACAAGGATGTAGAGCAACTTTCACATGCAGTTGCTGGGAAAAGAAAATGACACAACTACTTTGAGAAAAAGTCTGGCAGTTTCTTATAAAACTAAAGATACCTACTCTATGACCAAGAAAATTCAAAACGTAAGTCTGGAAAAGACTTGTATAGGAATGTTCATGGTCACTTTATCTATAATAGTCAAAAGTTTAAAACTGCCCAAGTGTTCATCAAAAAGAGAAGGCCTAGGGGACTTCCCTCATGGTCCAGTGGTAAAGAATCCACTTTCTGATGCAGGGGACGTGGGTTCGATCCCTGGTCGGCGAACTAAGATCCCACATGCCACGGGGCAACTAAGCCCACATGCCACAACTACTGAGCCCGCGGGCCTCAATGAGAGAGCTCTCACGCCACAAACTACAGAGCCCATGCACTCTGGAGCCCGTGCACCACAACTAGAGAGAAGCCCACATGCCACAACCTGAGAGAAGCCTGTGCGCCACAACGAAAGATACCGCACACCTCAACAAAGGTCCCGTGTGCCACAACTAAGACCTGACGAAGCCAAAAAAAAAAAAAAAAAGAGAGAAGGCCTAAATAAACTGTGATATGTTCAGAAAATGGAACTACTCAAAAGGAATGAGTTACTTCTATATGAAACACCACAGATGAATCTTAAGAATATGCTTGATCAAATAAGGTTTACACTGTATAATTCAAGTTCATGAATAGGTGACATTAACCTGTAGTGAAAATAATAAAAAGAGCATTGTCTCTGGGATAATGGGTAGTGGACTGACTGGAGAGGGATGTGGAGAAAATTTTCTGGAATGATGCTATGTTGTATTACTTGATTGGGGTTTGAGTTACAAAGGAGTATGTATTTGTCAAAACTCATCTAATGGTACACTTTAGTTCTGTGCATTTCACTGTATGTAAACTTTACATTAAAAAAAGAAGTAAATAAATATAAATTTCAGTTATTTATATGCATGATGAAGTGTTGAGGGGTGAAGTCCACAGTTTACTTCAAAATGCATCAAAAACTGAGATGAACTGATAATTGAAAAGAGAGATGGATAAATGGACAAATATGTGAGAAAGCAAATATACTAAAATGTTAACTGCAGAATCCAGCTAGTGTGTATATGGGTCTTCACTGCACAACTCTTTCACATTTTAAAATTACAGTCATAAAATGGAAAAAATGTCATATTTTAAAACTAAAAATGGCAAAAGACTTTTGAGAATATTTAAGCATATTTGAAAAAGAACCAAATGTTACTTATAAGGAGTGAAAAATGGCTAAATTTTTTAAAACCTCACTGAAGAGTGTTAGTTACATGAATACACAGAAAGAAACAAACTACTTAGAGCAAAACAGACCAAAGACTTGAACACACTCTTCATAAAGACGAACACAGAGTAACACATATGAAAAGTTGTTCAACCTCAAGAGTAATCCCAGAAATGACATTTGAAAGCACAATGAGCTACGACTTACACCCACCAGATTCACATGAAACACAAAGAATGACAGCAACAAGTGTTGGCAAGGATTAGACCAATAGCAACTCTTACACACAGCTACTGCAAGCGTAAACTGGTATAACCAGGGCTTTAACTAGTAAGGCTGAATACATCTATAGTGTCTGACCCTGCAGTCCACTACTAGTATGTTCTGCAGAGAAAATCTTATATATGTGTGCCAGGTAACTGATGGAAGATTTCACAGTGGCATCGTTTATAATAATAACAAACCAGAAACAACCCAAATGGCCATTATCAGTAGATAATGAGTAATTTGGGATGTATAGGCAAACAATTGAATCCTATATAGCAGTGAAAACGGATGACTGAAAGCTACAGTCAGTCATTAACATGGCTCAATCTCAGGAATGTTAACAGTGAGTCAAAAAGCAAGATGTAGAAGAATACACACGATATGGATCCATGACCATGTTGTGCAGGAACACAAAAACATGTGACAAAACTATAAAGAAAAGCAAATGACAATTATAAAATTCAGGGTTTTAGTTTCATTAAAACTAAAGAGGGGAGACAGGATCAGGGAGGACCCACAGAGGGGCCTCAAAGGTAATGAAAACTTTCTGCTTCTTAAACTGGGTGGTAGCTACTCAGATGTGCCTTAGATTGTTCATCTTTATACCTTACATATTAATATGTAAATATTATATTGGATCTAGTCAAAGTTTATTTAATACAAGTGAAATATATGACTCTTAAATACCTAAAATGGCAAAATTGATGTTTAATGATATTCTTTGCCTACCCGAAAAATCTTGTGCATCCTCATGGTGGCTGAACAAAAGATAAATCTTGTGAGAAGCAAGCGAAGAAATTCATCTCCAAAAAACTGGAGAAATGCCTGATCTGCAAAGAGGAGAAAAGTGACAGTAAAAGGATACTTAAGTGGAAAATACATTTCAAAAGGCAAGAAATGTTCAGGAAAACCTTCTCAATTTTCCTGCCTTCAACAAATACCTTTACAAATTCAAACAATTTAAACAATTTTAAACCATTATAGTACATTCTGTTAAGTGTGCAGTTAGATTAGTAGGGTACCTATTGAACGTGAATGGGTCAGTAGCTGGGCAATATCGCGGTTGATTTTTCGAAGATATTCTTGACACTTTTCCCATAGGCCTCTACGCATGCTTGACAATCCAGAGACAAATAGGAAGGCCATTAGAGGATTGTTCAAAAAGAGAGTGAAGAGGCTACCTCGTTGAGATTGATCTGTAATAACAAACATGTTATATATATAGACAACAGTTTTGCAAAAGAGAGGCATTTGAGGAACATTTTAATATACTGACAATGTATAAAATTAAAGCTGTATCATTAAAGTATAATTCAACAAAGTACATTCGGCTTGGAACTACAAAAACATATCCCAGGTACATTGCTTTGTGCTGAAAAAAACTTTAGAGCCTCGTAAACTTAAGAGAAATAGAAAATGAACATATTCCTTTGCTTTTTCTTCCCCTCCAACTAACAACTTCCATGCAAATACGGCAAGTGCTGGATCATGGGCAGCTCCTAATGGAACCCTCTGAGAAGCACTAGAACTGCCAATCTCTTTCATGCTCCTTTGTTAGTTGCTCTTTCTCTTCCTATCCCTTAAATATCAGTATTTTCCTTCTACACATTGCTGATCTCACCTATGCACAAATTTCAGTTATCATTTATATGCATACTAATTCCCAGTTCCCTATCTGCAGCCTAAATAAGCTCCTTAGGTCCAGAACGGCGCTGTCCTATAGTAGCCACCAGACACACTTCAAAAGTAATGAGTCCAAATTGAGACACACTGTGAATTATAAAATATAAATGTCTCATTAACATTCATTTCACCTGTTTGTTTCTACCTTAAAAAAAAAAAATGTGGCTACTAGAAAACTTAAAATCACATGTGTGACTCCCATTATATTTCTATTGGACAGAGGAGCTCCAGACTACTATACTCAACCTAACTCTCAAAGGTAACCTCAAACTCAACATATCAAAACTTGTCAGTAGATTCTTTCCCGTTGTTCTCCTACAAATCTGCTTCTTATCCAGGATTATCATTTCTACCAGCACCTCAGCCAGACACCTGGCAGTCCATCCCTGCTTCCTTCCTCTCCCTGATTCCCTCTCATCCAGTCCATCATCAAGTCCTACTAGTTCTCCAGGATTATTAACTCCAGCTAACCAGCCACTGTCCTCACTCTGGCCAACATCATTTCCTCATTTCCATCAAAGCTCCTCCCCAATTCATTCTTCACATGCTCGCATGCTTTTTCTCTGCTAGAACACTCTTATTCAACCATTTCCCACCCCCATCTAATTCTACGTATCCTTCAACTCAACTTTAGACATCATTTCATTCACTTTCTTAACCCTCAAGGGCTGGTCAGGAGTTCACCTTACATGTGCTTCCTCCTGTGAAACCCTCAGAGCACCTACAGTAATTGCCCGTTAGGCTGTCTATATCTTCTACCTAGCACAGCACCTGATTAATAAATGTGGAATAAATGCTTGTTGAATGAATGAAGTGACGCTTGGTTAAAGAGAGAACTGCAGAATTCAGATACCAGAGGTGCAGGGACGTAATTTGACATTCCAAATACTTAGGTATCTGCTAGTTTTGTGTCCAGAAGGGACACATTTAAGGGATTAGAGGTCTAAGTTTTACAGCACAAAAAATAGGATACTGGACTAAAAAATGTTAAGGACATGTATTTCAATTAACCATATTAATAATAACAACAGTTAGCACATATTGAATACTTACTGCGTACCCAGAATTATTTAATGAGGTGGTACTATTATTATCTCCATTTGATAGGAAAGAAACTGAGGCACAGAATGGCTCAGTAACTTCCCAAGGTCACATAGCTGGTAAGTGGCTGAGTTGGGATTCAAACACAATCAGTTTGCCTCCAGAGTCTGTGTTTTTACCCTCTTCACAATAAAACCTTTCAGATTAAATAATTGTGGTATTAACCCATTAGGTTCATGCAATTTAAAATAAAGCTGCATCTTGATAGAAAAATTTGATAGCAAAAAGTACTCGCAATTGGAAGGGGTTACATTTCTCCAAAAATGATAAGAAACAGGTTAACAAAGTCCTCAAAGCAGGAGAGCTTTACCGTTGTTTGAAGGTAAGTTCTATCCCTTAGTGATTTGCCTTTTAGATACATGAACTTAGTATTTCTACATGTTTTTCCCTGTTAAATAGCAGAACTTACCTTAAAACAACGGTGAAAAGTCTCCAGCTTCTCTCGGGCATTCAAATGCTGACCATCACTTCCTGTGTCAAACTATGTCAGCAGACAGGACTTCTGGCTGGGAAGTAGCAGTAAAATGCCATCTCCCACAGAGAGACATCAGCACTATTCACAGTTAGGGAGATAGTGAAACAGTGACAAGTACTGCTAAAACAGGATTAAGGTTTGTTTAGTATTTTACCTAGCTTAATGACTGGGAATTAGATTAGATTTTACGTGTTGCTTACTGAGGACAAATTATTAAAGACAAAAAGTTTTTCATCTCAGCCACCTGAGAAAAGGCAAAACACTGACCTGTCTCTCTGGCACCCAGAGAAGAGGTTCTTTTATTTTAAAAATGTGAGGTAAAAATGTGAATAAAAGACACCCTTTAAGTTGTGCCAGTTAGGTTATTCTAACACTCAGGCATAGATTGAGAAGTGTTCTAGACCAGAAATCTCACGGTCTTAAAAGATACTTAAAATATGTAGCCAGAGCTGGAGGAAGTCATGTTATATGGATGACGACCAGCACACCTGCAACACAAATTTTAAAATTCACAAATCATGAGCTCCCCAGTAGCAAGGGACCAAAACCTTACTCTTTTCTTAGAGATGATTTATCATTTCTTTTAGAATTATCTCAAGGCCTAACAGTAGCCCATTAAAGAATTCTGGTTGTTGGCAAGACTTCGGGATTTATTTCAGACTGACACTTGCCACATCAAACTCTATAAATCCACAACTGACCACTATAGGTGGGGGAGACAAAGATCAGAGCAGTATTATTCAAAATGTAGACATAAGTTTATTTGCAACCTACGGATACAACAGGGAATGACAAAACATACCTTGTAAAGCTTTTGGATATGCTGTAGGAGAAAGCAAGCAGACTAGTGGCTGTCCAAATAAGTTTGTGAAATTCTGTAATATATAAGAATTTAAAACTTTCATTAAAGATTTGACCAATGATAGTAATTTTCCAAAGCATATCATTAGTGTATAGATTGGGTCCTTTTACTTATAAACAGATGCAGAAACATCAGTAACAGCTGAAAAGACTGTCATTCAAGTTTAACGTGCATAACAGGTTTTCTTAAAGTGGTGAAGTTTATTAAGTGAGCTATTGATTTTTAAAGTAAAGGCACACACATGGTTGAAGTGTCACAGGGAGAGGGCATCTGGCTGTTTATCAAGAGGCTACTCCATTGGGCAACATAATATTTACAAGGGTAAATTTGCCAAGGTCTATGATCTGGCTCTCAGCCTCACAGGCTCTAAAACCTGACTTACTGGTATGTGAAGACTGGATTCATCTCTCATTGTGAATCATATTAATTGCTCACACAGAATGATGTATAAAACCAGAATGTGAATGTGTTAATTTACAGTGAGAATTAAACTGACACTCACTACTCTTTGCATGATTAAGAATATCCTTTCCCTAAAGGCAGATCTGCATCGGAAGTAAAATCATAGACTGTTTGGTAAAACAAGAAAGAAAACTCCTAGGAGTAAACTTAATAAGAAGTGAAAAAAACAAAAATAACTAAAAAATACTCCTGAATGATAAAAATGAAGACTTGAACAAATGGAAAGATATATTGTGTTCTCAGAGGGGAACCCATTCTAAACATATCATTTCAATAATTTATTAAAATTTAAACCAACCTCAACAAAAATAGCCATGGATTTTTTTCCCCTGCAACTGAAAGAAATTCTAAAGTGCATACAGATAAGGTACATTAGCCAGGAAAACTCTGAAAAAGAAGAGCAAAGAGGGGGAACTAGACTTATCAGACACCAAAACATACTTCAAAGCCTCAGTAATTAGAAATATGTGCCACAGCGTAAGAGGAGGCAGAAAACCAATACAAGAAAATGAAGAGTCTAGAATTAGACCCCAAAATAGGGCTTAAGGATATATGATAAAGATGATGGTTGGAATTGGTAGGAAAAACTGACAGCTATCTAGAAAAAAAAGTTGGCTCCATACTTCATACCAAAACCTAGGATGAATTTCAAATATATCTGATTTAAATGTAAAAAAAAATTAAACAGTAACAGTGCTGAAAGAAAATAAGGGTTATTTTTGTCATCTAGAAGATCTTCCTATTATAATTAAGATTAATAAACCCAGTTACAAAAATAAAAAATACAGCATGAACTAAATCAAAAGCTAGATGATGGGGCTTCCCTGGTGGCGCAGTGGTTGAGAGTCCGCATGCCGATGCAGGGGACACGGGTTCGTGACTCGGTCCGGGAAGATCCCACATGCCGTGGAGCGGCTGGGCCCGTGAGCCATGGCCGCTGAGCCTGTGCGTCCGGAGCCTGTGCTCCGCAACGGGAGAGGCCACAACAGTGAGAGGCCTGCGTACCGCAAAAAAAAAAAAAAAAGCTAGATGATGAATTGGGGAAAAATATCTGCAACTCACATTACGAGCTTTTCCAAATCCATAAGAAAAAGACCACTGTCCTAATAGAAAAATGGGTGAAAGGTAACACGGAATACAATATTGATTGATTTTCATATATGGAACCTTCATGCATTATTCAGATAGATTACTCTATTAGTAGGCCTATTTATTAGCATTTTATTTAAAATTTTCTAATCTATAATTATAAATCTGGGATAGAGTTTTTTGTATGTGCTATTTTTGTCTTGAAATAGTATCATTATCATAATGATTCCTAACATTTATTGAGTGCTAACTACTTTCCAGGAACTATCCTAGGATTCTTAGCTCCTAACCCATAATCTTAACAATCCTATAAAATTATTACAGAGAAGAAAAAAGAGTCTCAGAAAAGACCAAGGAAATGCTCAAGGTCATATAAATGTCTTGTGGCCTGTTATAGAATGAATTGGATATTTCTGATATTTTCCATTGCTCTGGAATTGTGCAGATTATAAAAGTTTAAAAGAATTTATTGGTGAACTCAAAATGGCTAGAACCTTTTTTTTATGGAGAAAAAGGAGATAACTTTGATCACTTCCCTCATACTATTTCATACCCTGTGCTTGGGCTT
Source organism: Lipotes vexillifer (assembly GCF_000442215.2). Taxonomy (NCBI): domain Eukaryota; kingdom Metazoa; phylum Chordata; class Mammalia; order Artiodactyla; family Lipotidae; genus Lipotes; species Lipotes vexillifer. The sequence goes on from NW_006776053.1 coordinate 1,566,187, forward strand.
TCGGATTTCCCTTCTTGTAGTCATTAGATTTTTTTTTCCCAGGAAATTATCCATTTAACTGAGACTTTAAAACATTTTACAACTTTAGGGACTTCTCTGGTGGTGCAGTGGTTAAAAATCCGCCTGCCAATGCAGGGGACATGGGTTCGAGCCCTGGTCTGGGAAGATCCCACATGCCGCAGAGCAACTAAGCTCATGTGCCGTAATTACTGAGCCTGTGCTCTAGAGCTTGTGAGCCACAACTACTGAAGCCCACATGCCTAGAGCCCGTGCTCCACAACGAGAAGCCACCACAATGAGAAGCCCATGTACCTCAACAAAAAGTAGCCCCAGCTCACCACAACTAGAGAAAGCCCATGTGCAGCAACGAAGACCCAACGCAGCCAAAAATAAATAAATTAATGTATCTTTCTTCAATAGATATTCATTGAACCTACAAACTAGACACTGTTCTAGGTGCTAGGGATACTGTAGTTAAGAAAAAAACAAAAAACAGATTAAAAAAAAACTAAACCTGTCTTTCTGGAGCTGACATTTAGATGGGGGTGGAGGTGGCAGGTAGAGACCCACAGTAAACAAAATAAAGAAGTTATATAATATTACAGAAGCTGACAAGTGCTACATATGGAAAGACAGAATAGAGTAGTTAGCAGCACAGAATGATTTATAATCAGACTGTATTTAAATCCCAAATCAGCCACCTTGTGCCTTGGTTTTATCAGTAAAATGGGGATAATAAAAGTAACATGTTGCATTGTGAGGATTAAATGTGTTAGAATAGTGCATGGCATTATACAGAAGCTAACTTATGATTATAAGAAAAATAAAGTAAGAAAAGTGGATAAAGAGTGCTGGGGAGGCATATAATTTTAAATAGGGCAATTAGGGAGAACTCTCTTAAGAGGCTTCAGCTGATTAAACACCTGGAAAACAATGTGGGTCTCTTCGGAAGAGGATTCAAGGTTGGGGGAACACAACACAAATCTCCTAAGCAGGAGACTGCCAGGTATGTCTGAGGAACAGCAAGGTCAGTGTGGCTGAAGAGAACTGAGTGATAGGGAGACCAGCAAGAGATCAGAGATGCATTCGAGGTGGGGAGGAGGCGTGTGAGGGCAGAAAACATGAAGCCTTTACTCTGAGTGAGATGAGGAGCCTTCGGAGATTTTGAGTAGATAAGTGACATAATCTGACTTACAGCCACACCCTGTAGGAGAGCAAGGGCAGAAGGAGGAAACCTAGTTAGGAAGCTACTGCAATAATTCAGGAGAGAGATGATGGTAGCATGGACCAGGATGGTGGCAGCAGAGGTGGTAGGATTCTGGATCTATTAGTTATAACCACTAAAACATTCTGAAATGGATGTGGCTGTGAGGGAAAGAAGAGTCCAGAATGAAACTAAGGATTTGGGCTAGGGCAACTATAAAAGCACAGTAGTCATTAACTGACATGGGGAAAGCTGGATCTGGAAGAGGTCTAGAAATTCTGTCCTGGGCATGTTAGCTTTGCAATCTCTATGAGAATCACCAAATACAGATGTAGAGTAGGTAGATTATATTCAAGTCTGGAGTAACTGAGAAAGGTCTGGGCTGGAGATATAAATGTGGAAAGTGTCAGCATAGAGATAGTAATTAGAGTCATGAAATTATGTGAGGGCATCAAGGGCAGTCTGTTGTAGCTGGAAAAGAAGAGGAAAAAGGATGGAGCCCGGGGGCACTCCAGTGACAGGTCAGAGAGATGAGGCAAAACCAGAAGAGGAGACTGAGAAAATCAGCTGACGCCAGGCCTCCTTTGCCCTGAGGCAATCGAGTCACTTGCATTTAGGTTTTAAAGGACTTATGCAGAGAAGGGGACCGCAGTCAGAACTCAGGGTCTGCCTAAGATGGAGTCTAACAGAAAACTGGCCCTGCTAAATTGGAATCCCAAAGGGCTACACCCTTACTGTAAGGATGAACCAAAACCAAATTTCACACCTTCCTGCCCCCCGGGACCATGCCTCGGGGGACCACAGGAAAATTTTCTTGGTGCTGAGCAGAGCAGAGACAGAGCAAACAAACAAACGAACCAAACAGTCCTGATGGTTGTAACTGTAAGCCAGCCCTCTTGCATGTTTGTAGCCCAGATTCATACCACCTAGGTAATCCCAAACACATGGTCCCCAAATGGCAGTGGCTCTAGGTGTCTAGCAGAAGCAAATGCAGACCCTCTCTGGATGAAAGTACCATCATTTTAGGGCTCAGTGAATTTCCCACAGATAATTTTAAGGATAACAAGAAGAATCTAAGGATAACAAGAAGAATCTAATCAAAGATAATCAAGCATACAGGGATACAAAAACAGCAAAGGGTGTCTTTAAGCAGCAAAAGCAGATTTCAGGTATAAGAATTACCAGATAGATAATAAATAATATAGTAAGTATGCTTATTAAGTTTAAAGAAATGAAGAACAAACTTGAACACAGAAAATAGGGAACTATAAAAAGGGCAGTGAATTATTTGAAAAAGAACCAAACAGAACTTCCTGAAATGAAAAATACCACAACTAATATAAAATTCAATAAATGGGTTTAATAACAAGTTAGTCACAGCTGAAGAAAAGAATTTGTGAACTGAAAGCCAGATCAGAAGAAATTATCCAAATCTCAGCCAGAGAAACAAAAAGATGGAAAATATAGAAGAGAGGTCAAGAGACATGGAAGACACAATGAGAATGATGTATGTAAAATCAGAGTTCCAGAAAGAGATGAGAGAGAATCTGCAGCACAGCCAAGATTTGAAGAGATAATGGCTGCGAATTTTCCAGCAATAATGAAAAACTCTAACCTACAGATTTGAGAAGTCCAGCAACTCCCAATAGGTTAAATATAAAGAAACAAAACCTAGATAACTCAGAACGCCAAAAACAGAGATGGTCTTTCAAAGTAGCAAGAAGGAAATGGAATGAGTGAGGCTGACTGTCAGAAGAGCTCTTAGGTAATCTTGTTATGAAGGTGAATGCCTTCCTAGACCACAGCAATCTACAGTCATCAGTCAAACACTTTAGGACAAGGCTGTTTAGATAAATATGACTGTTTTGACAAATGTGTAAGTCATGTTTACTGGCAGGGATCTATCTCTGTCATATATAATTAAATACTCAAAGGATTTTCTTCTTCCAAGGAAAAAAAAAGCAGAATTCAAAGAAGTGTTGGCCAAAATGACAGGTTTGTGTTTTTTTTAACCCCATAGTACTACATTACTACAGATAAAGCCTATTGCCTGATGGAAATTTGAGAGCCAAAATGTGAGCCACACTTGTTATGTTACAGATCTCAGCATTTCAATTTCTCTCTCCTGAAATGAGGCTCAGACTAGCACGAAAAGCTCCTCTTTTTCTAAATGTAGAAATATCTTGGGCTTTGGAATGAGAAAGACTGCTGGAATCAATTAGGCAAGATACTTAACCTCCAAGAGCAGTTACTGCAGCTATAAAATAAGGATAATGGTGACTACCTTCATTTAATCATTCAACATATATTTATTGAGAATCTTTTAAGTATGAAGCACTGGGTACATAAAGGTACATGTATATGCAGATATAAACACACACGAGGGACTTCCCTGGTGGTGCAGTGGTTAAGAATCCACCTGCCAATGCCGAGGACATGGGTTCGAGCCCTGGTCTGGGAAGATCCCACATGCCATGGAGCAACTAAGCCCGTGCACCACACCTACTGAAGCCTGAGCGCCTAGAGCCCATGCTCCGCAACAAGAGAAGCCACGGCAATGAGAAGCCCGCACACCACAACGAAGAGTAGCCCCTGCTCACCGCAACTAGAGAAAGCCCACACGCAGCAACACAGCCAAAAATAAATAATAAATAAATAAATTTATATTAAAAAACAAAAACAAAAACACATGGACTTCAGGGAAAACACAGCATAATGCTGATAGACCTTTACATTTTGGGCAGAGCAGCTGAGCTTGCTCCAGTGAATATGACTAGACCACGAAGACCTAAAGACACTGACAACAGAGATTACCTAACTAAATGGCCCAGCTAGATTGCCACACTGAGCAGCTCACTGTGACAAGCCCTACCCAGAACCTCAGAGATTCTAACCATTTTGCTAGCTTCCACTCTTATATCTGAGCAGAAAGGCAAAAATTATGAGTCTCTAAAATGACATATTCAGGAAAAACACCAGAAACAAACCGTAATGGAGGAAAGAGACACCATGCAGGGAGAATTTTTTAAATGACCATTGACATTCTCAAAGGGAAGAGAAGATATTTCAACCAGGATAAAAACCAATTATATATGTGTATGTATATATGTTTTACATACACACAGATACATCTATATCTTTGTGAAAGAAACATCTAGACAACAAATGAAAAGCTCAATAAAAGGGTTAGAAGACAAAGGCAAGGGAATTTCCTACAGAGCAAAAAGACTGGAAGATGGAAAATAAAGGGCAAAAAAATCAAAGGACTAGACCAGAAGGTCCAATATATGAATGACAAAAATTCTCCAAAGAAAGAACAGAAAATGGAAGGGAGGAAGCCACTGAAACAACTCAAGAAAATGAGCAGAGTTTCCAGATTGAAAGGACTCACTAAGTTCATGCCAAGTACCATTGTTAAAAGTAAACCCAGGGGCTTCCCTGGTGGCGCAGTGGTTGAGAGTCCTCCTGCTGATGCAGGGGATACAGGTTCGTGCCCCGGTCTGGGAAGATCCCACATGCCGCGGAGCGGCTGGGCCCATGAGCCATGGCAACTGAGCCTGCGCGTCCGGAGCCTGTGCTCCGCAACAGGAGAGGCCACAACAGTGAGAGGCCCGCGTACCGCAA